>NC_133777.1:551172-666946 GCF_003597395.2 Chelonoidis abingdonii
TAACACTCTGTCCCCACTTTCATAGACCAACAAATGGAACGGAGCAGAGGTCACGTTAGTCAGTGACTGGGGAAGTTCAGGGCCCCCGCCCCATGGATAAAGCATCAGCTATAACATTGGCATCCCTCACATGAAACCACCGTCCATGTCATACCCCTGGAGAGCAGGCTCCATCTCAGCAGCGTTGGCATTAGCCCCTGTCATTTGATGTAAGCCACGTCAGGGCGAGTGGTCCGTGTACACGGTGAAGCACCGCCCAAATAGGATTATGGCTGCAGTTTTTGGAGGCCACACCATGCCAGGGCATTCCTTCTCGATTGCGCATAGTGCTGCTCCCGGGTGGCAGCAGCTCGTTGCTTCAGGTACCAACAATGGGGTTGTCTCACTCCCCCTTAGTACCAGTTTGCATCAGCACTGCCCACCCTGTGTCCGAGGCGTCGCGTGAAACAGCCAGGACAGTTTTTTGAAATCCGGGTTTACCAGCATCGGGGCCCTGATAAGTGCCCCCTTCAGGGCACAGAGAGCCCTCTTGGCACTTTTGCTCAGCGCAAGACCACCTTGTCTGGCTTTCCCTCCTACACGCTCCGTGAGGGGAGCCGCCAGGGAGCCTAAAGTGCACAAACCTCAGTAGTACCCCGCCATCCCAATGAAATCCTGGACCTGCTTTCTTAGTCTGGGGAGTGGGCCAGTCCCTGGATCGCCTCACCTTGGCTGGCTCTGGCTTCAGGTGGCCGCCCCCCACCTGGGCCCAGGTGTGACACCTCAGCCATCCACCTTGCACTTTCCAGCTTTTATAGTCAGTCCTGCATCCGGGAGGCAACCCAGCACCCTCTTTCACCTGGGACACATGTTCTTGCCCAGGTCTGGCTAAAAGCCACAGATATCGTCAATGTATATGCCAGAGCAAAGTCCTCCATCCTTAGCACTGATCCACCAGGCGCTGGAAGTGGCAGGTGGCCCCTTTGAGACCAAAGCAGCGACCAGGAACTTGAAGAAGTCCTATTGGGGTCTGAAGGCAGACTCACCCAAGCCTGTCGGGTCTAAAGGCACCTGCCAGGTACCTTGGGTAAGATCCATGGTAGTGAGGTACCGGGCGCCTCCCAATTTGTCTTAGGATCTCATCAGTCCTCGTCATGGGGAGGCATCGGACACTGTGATGGCACTGAGCTTCGGATATTCCACACAGAACCGGATCGACCGATCCTCTTGGGCCAGCACCTGCGGCGAGCCCAGGGGCTGGCGGACAGCGGGATCACTCCTAAAGCCAGCATATCCCCGACCTCTCTCTCCAATCCTGGGCTGTTTTTCCCAGTGACCCTGAATGGAACACTGATAGGAGGTTTGTTCCCATCTCCACCCGGTGGACGCCAGCGTTAGTGAGCCCAGGCCAGTTGGAAAACAGCTGCCGCGTATGAATGCAGCACCGAAAGTCTGATCTCTGCTGCTGGGCAGGGGATAGCTGGTCAGAGAGGCGAATTATTCACAGGGTTAGCCTCTGCCTCATGGGAGGAGTCCCACCAGGGACTCTCCTCTCCTCCCACTGCCCACACACAGCCAGCACCCAACTTCTCCTGTCCCAGTACGGTTCATTTCTGTGACATGATACACCCGTGGCTGTGTGCCCGGGCCTGACAGTTCCACCACATAGGTCAACCTCGTTACCTGTCTGATGACCTTGAAGGGGCAGTCCCAGGCAGCTTGCAGCCGTTCTTTCCCGTTACGGGGATGAGGAGCATTCAGCTGGTCCCGAGCATAGGAGGGGCCCGAGCTGACGTCGTACCAGACGTTCTCTTCTTCTGGTGCCCTTTGCTTAGTTTCCCTGGCCAAGCCCATGAGCTCACGAGCTGTTTCCCGGAAAGCCAGTATATATCCACCACTGATTTCCCCGTCGGGAGAGGCTGTCATAGTATAATCCCAATTCTGGACAGCGTCCAAAATCTGGGTACCAGGCATGATATCCTCTAAGCTTAATTACCTCTTAAAACCCTGTAGCGGCTGCCACAACCAGGAATTCCAGTGCCTGTACACTCGGGTCCCCTCAAAACCGTTCCCGGGGACCCAAGACCCAGGATCCCCTGGATCTTAATACAAGGAAGTAAACTCTTTCCCGTCACTAGTGCCACTCCTAGGCTTACCTAGAAGATCACGTGCCCAAACCCGAAACACACACGAGGAAATCAGATTTCTCCTCCCTTCTCCTCTCTTCTTTCCCCCTCCCTGGGTACCTGTGAGAGAGAGATAAACACACCGGCAGGTTTTTCCTCCCCCCTCCGTCTCTTCTCCCATTCTTCCGCCCTGGGACAGTAAGAGAGATAACACGGAGAGCATGTTTTCCCTCCCCCACGCTTCTCCCACCATTCCCTGTTCTACACAAATAACCAAAAGATCAATTAGATTCTTAAAAAAAAAAAAGGAAAACTTTAATAAAAGAAGGAAAACAAAAAATTGGTCTCTGTAATCCAAAGATGGAAATTTTACAGGGGTTGTTAGCTTATAACAACAATGGATAAACAGCCTTATCCAGAAAATACAATTTAAAATATTTCCAGCAAACTACACATTGCATATACAGACAAAAAGAAATAAAAGACTATGACCTCCTTTATTACTTGCTCACTATTTCTGAATAGATAAGAGACTGTAGCAGGGAGATTGCAGGCAACCTGGTTACACCCTTAGTCCTGTTCCAGGACCCAGAGAGAACTAAGCCAAACAAAAACCACAAACAAAGGCCTTCCCTCCCTCTGAGATTTAAAATATCTTGGTCTCCTGATTGGTCCCTTGGCAGGTGGTTTGGTCCCTGATTTGGTAACCCTTACAGGTAAGAGAACATTAACCCTTAACTATTGTTTTATGACAGAGGCCTTCCCCTCCCACTCGGCTCATCAAGTCCAGTGGTCCCCTCACCTTCCTCCCGTAACAGCAACTCAAACAGAGAACCGTGCGATCCTGGGCACTCCCTATATGCAAACAGCAGGTGGGAAATACTTGTCCCAGTCCTGCGGATGCTGTTCCATAAAGGTTTTCAGCATCCCTTTAGGGGGTTCCCATTGGAATCTCTCCACCAGCCCGTTGGACTGTTGAGGTGGTAGGCTGAGGCAGGTGTGTTGGATCCCCACACTTTCTCCCAACAAGCACTGGAGGCAGAGTTGACATGAAGTTAGACCCCTGGTCTGTAAGGGACCTCCTTGGGGAACCCCACTCTGCTGAAGATGGTCAGTAGTGCGTCTGCCCACTGTATCTGCCCGACAGGACGACAAGGCCACCAGGCCTCGGGGTAGCGTGTAGCAAAATCCACTACCACCAGGATGTATTCTCCCCTGCCCGGGTCACCCTGCTGAGGGGCCCCACTATGGTCAACGGCACCTTCTGGAAGGCTCCTCTACGATGGGTCAAGGTCTCAGTGCTGCTTTACCTTGCCTGGGCCTTCCCCACCCTCTGGCAGGAGTCAAGGACCTGGCAATACTGTCAGTCAGCGTTCAAAACCCCAGGCCAGTAAAATGCTGCAGCAGCCTTGCCTGGTGCGCCGGATGCCCTGATGCCCTGACAGGAATATCTGGGCCAAGCTACAACAGTCTGCGGCGGTACCTCTGCGGAACCACAAATTGCCCCCACCTGTCAAGGTTCAATGGCCCTGAACCAGCCCATTTCCCGGTACAGGAATCCTTTCTCACAGGAATCGCTCCCGGCGGTCCTCCCGCTGGACCCTGCCCCGCCGTGGCTGCCAGCCCTCAGTTTCTCCAAGGAGGGATCAGTGCAGCTTCCGTTTGGAATTCAGCGTTGGGTTTAGGATACAAGCCTGGGCTGAATGGTACCTCAATTTCCCCATCCTGGACGGAGACGCCGGCCCAGCCCTGTCGGCCCTATTCTCGGCGCCTTCAGGAACCCCTCCTCAGGAGGTCCTCTACCCTCGGCTGGCTCTGCCTCGGCCGTTTTTTGAAGGAACCCAGGGCGCTCTGAGTCCATCCAGCCAGTTCTCCAAGTGATTACATGTAGCACCTTGGTAGGCAGGTTGATTGTGCACCCGAACCTCTTTGGATCCCTCCTTAGCCCCCATTTCAGAGTGTATCCGTACAGGCACCTTACGGGGGGGCCCGAAACACTCCCCTCAGGGTCATGTAGGCATCGGCACTAGCTTGGTCTGGGTACCACCCACTCGGACCGCGGCCAGCTTCACCTCCGCGCCCGTGGTCCCGAACCCCTGGACGCTCCTTCCCCACCTCAATGGGGATGATATGGCGATGTCCCCTGGGGCCTGTCCCACGGCCACCCGGGGATGGAGTACGGCCGCTCTGGACCTGGGGCCCTGCCTTCCCTGCTGGCCTGGGCCTGCGGATCCCCTCCCTGGCACAGTCCTCTCATCTGGACCCGCAGTGCCCCTCCCAGTGGGCTGCACCCAGTTAACACCCCGTTGGGTTCTGCTGTGGCCACCATTCTCCCTTCATCTTCAGGCACTGGGCCACTTGTGCCCTTTTGGCCACAGTAAATTACATTTCAGTCCCTCAAGTCCCATGCGGGGGGTCGGCCCCCGCCCCAGCATTCCCAGCCACTCCTGAGTTGGGCTCCTGGAGTCCCCCGTTTTGAGAGGTCTCTGGGTGACTCCCCTTCTGAGCCCCCACTTGGGCCTTCCTCCTGCCCCCTGATCTTTCTGTCCACAAACTCATGCTGCCAGCTTTGCCCCTGCCGTGCGCAGATCCTTGGGCGTTCCAGTCCACTAGCCACATCTTAAGGTCTGGAGGGGCAGATGTTCATCCAGCTGCTCCAACCCACCAGGTTATACACGTCTTCTTGTTGGTGGTGGCCCCTGCACCCTTCCACCCACTGCAGAGATATTCCCCCAGCAGGTTGGCAAACCTCCTTGTAAGTGAACCAACCTGATGTCTTGCGCCACACCCCGAATCGTTTCCGGTATGCCTCGGGGGTCAATTCAACTTCAGAACAGCAAAGCCTGTTCAAACATCATAGGTCCCCCGTCTCAACACCATCCATTTGGCTGAACGCCTCTATTGGCCGGGACCCAGCAGGGGGTCAGACAGCGCAGCCTGTCTGTGGGGTGTCAATTGGTTCAGATACAAGCCTTCTCAAAAGGCTGTGAGATTAGGCATCAATATCCCCCCCTAACCTTGTGAACTGGGCAGCAGTTTGCTGTCCAGAGGTCCCCACACCCACTGGTGTCTGGGGCCTTCCCCACTTCCCCCCGGCAGGCCCTCTTGGGCCTTGCCGCTCCTCCTCGCCAACTCATGTTTTCTCTGTTCTTACAAGGTCTCTCATTTCTCTCTCCTTGTCCACCACCTTCATCCTCCAGTGCCAGCATCCTTCGCTTTCAGCTTCAGCATCTCGTTTCGCAGCTCCTCAAGGGAGGAAACTTAGACTGGGGTCTCCCTGTGCTGACTAGGGAGATGACGTCTGACACCCTCCTGCGTCACCATACTGCCCCCACGGCTACATCCACCAGCTCACCAGGGCCAACCCCCGGAGCCCCTGTGGGAGGTCTGAGCCTGTTCACTCAGACTGGTCATTCTTCTACAAGCTGAGCAATCAGCGCTACTTAGGGCGACCTCCCACATTCAGCACCCCTCTCCCTGCACATACCGTGCCAGGTCGCTTTACGGAGCCGATTATAGCCATCCAGGCTGGTTCCGTTCAATACCCTACGTTCTATCGCTGGCATCCACTACACTGCAAAAGCGCCTGACCCGCAGCCAAAACGTCTACAGGGCTCCATGAAACCAGACCTCTGTACCATGTTCACGGACTCACAGATTCATGCACCCATCTTGGCCCTGTGTACGGTCCGTGGGGGTGCCCCTTCAGTGAGACAGCCCTTCTCAGGGGGCATTCCACTATCTCTCAGGGGTCAGCCCTCCACCTCCCTGGAGCCGCACTCTCTGAGCTTAGGCACGTCTGTACTCTGCCGTGGGCCCCCTCCGCGGAGTCCACGCACTCTGGATCCCCTGGGCCTCTTCACCCCCGAGGGCTGATACAACCTGTTCTCTAGACCAGGTGACTCAGCCAGATTAAAACAGCGAGGTTATTTGGAGAGATTGACACAGCACAGGAAAAAATCTCCAGGGCCTCAAGGGCCTGGCCCTCTCACAATAACAGCAATCCCAGGTTCCCTGCCATCCAGGTGGCTCTGGCCTGCTTCCCCTCGCCAGCCTGAGCCCCCCTGCTTCCCAGCTGGGCCTCTTATATCCCCGGCCTCAAGCCCCTGCTCAGTCCAATTGTCTTCCTCCAGGTAACAGAGGGTCGTAAACAGGAAGGCCTGAGTCCCCTCTCCTCACAAGCTCGTCCCTCTGCTGTGAACTGGCTGGTCAGGTCACGGGAGTCCTCTCCCTGCAGCCCATTGTCCTCCCACTGGCCAGAACCTGTTGTGTCTCCTGGGCTGGGGTCCCGAGTCCCTCTCCGGTCCTCTGCAACAACAAACTCCCTCTCCTCTCACCTCGTTAAACCAGTAAGACCCAGGGACTTTGAGTCCCACCCCCTGTGCATGCAAACCCTGGAAAAGACAGAAAACCCCAAGAAAAAACCCCCACTTCATCACACCCAGGAACCTTTTGATGCCACCTGGCAGAGAGCACAGGAGGTGAATTGAGATTCAGAGGGATCCTCTGGGTTGGATGTGTGCACAACAATTCACTATGGGGTGCATTTGAGGTCTCTGCTGCGACCCAGTAGCAAAGGGTCATTATAGTTAGTGAGAAACGTACGTATGGATGTTTAAGGAGTTAGGTGTCTGTATTGATTGAACATTAGGTTCTTAAGGCAGGTGCCCAAAGGTGATGTATCTGAGGCAGGCTCCTTTCTGGCAGGAGGTGCCAGATGCTGCTCTCTCAGTCTGGTCATTTGTGTCCTGGGCATTGTGTCTCCTTGTGGAGGCCAGTTTGCCCACTGAGCCAAATGCTAATAAAGAGATGGCAAAATCCTCAAGAGAGGAAATGTATAGGAAGAAAGGAACAGCAGAAGGAGATCTTGTTTACAAGTAAAGACAATGGAGTGACGGGGAATATCCAGGGGTGCCGGGGTATACTGGCTTTTTCGCCGAGGAGACAAGCTGACAATGTGCATTGTCTCATGAATGGAAGACCCTAGCCAAGCACGGCTGCAAAATGTTGGAAGGGCTTTGGAAGAGCATTGCTCTACAAGCCAGGAAAGTATCTAGTTCAGTAAATATAGGTCCCAGAATGCACGTCATGATTTTATTTTCTGTGTAACCTGTAGTTTCCAATACTCCACTTGCTGTCACTCGAACCTCTATGCTTTGCTCCATGCAGGAACTTGTGCTTGTCATCACTATAAACACGTCTCAGTGCTGTGTGTTGAGTGGAGTGGAGAGCTGAGGTGGAGCTGGTACTCTGGGTATCTTGCTGCTCCCACAGAAGCAGCGAATCTGTGAACACTGCGAGTGGCCAGCAGAACAGGGTCTGGACACTCCAGGGGGATGCCCGGAGGGCTCAGAGGGTTGGTTGTGCCAAGCACTTACCTGCAGAGCGACAGCAGGGCCTGAGAGGTCTGGCAGGCAGGGCTTGTGTTGCCCGTGGTTGGTGGCATTGGGGATCTGCCCCTGGAGGGCACAGACAAGGCTTCCCCTTGCTAAGAGCAGGTAGTACAGAGGGGTTTCACAGCCCTGGGTACCCCAGGGAGGCAGTGCTGCACATCTGTGCATATAGCCCTGGCACTTACCCAGGGAGTGAGCAATGGACTGAAATCAAGGCTGATGGGTAGTTGGAGGGCACTGGACAGCACATGCAGGTACCATTGCCATGTCCCCAGGGAACTGGAACTCCTAGGTGATCCCTCCCGCACACCCCTCACCCAGTCTCCCATACCACAGGAGTATGCAGAAAGCTTTTCCTTGTCATTTACTCAATATATTGAGCTGCTAATATTTAAAAAATAGCTTGTATTCGTCTCCCAAAGATTTCTGAAGGCCTGGGTGACAAAGACTTATTTTATAATCAATAGCTGTTAGCACCATGTTCAGCCCATAATTCATGCTAAATATTTTGTCCATCAATCATCAATTTAGAACCTTTGTCAGTCTGAGCTGCTGAGATATTATGTGCTGCCTGGGCACCCGCAGCAGCAAAGAATTCCCTGAAATCCCCTTCTCCGGAACTGCTGCTACCCCACCCACACCCTGGGGAAAGGAGGACAGAGCTTGGAACCCAGAGGCTGTGCTATGGGTCTGCCTCCCTACAGCTGGCTACACATTCACCAGGAATGACAGCCAGTGGGTTGAGCTGTTTTCCCTACAAATGGAGTATCTGCCAACAGATCCCCGTTTCCTCTGCTGTGTTCACTCTGGGTTGATCACGAACATTCAAAACTCCAGTTATGTTGGGGCTGATAAGTCACACGGTGCTTCAGCCATTCTTGGGTTGCGGGAGGGTGTAGGCATTTCCAGCACAACAGGTTAACAAGCTTCTCCTGACTACTCACCGGCTTGAGTGAAAATCGCTCTCACCTCTGGGAGGACTCACGCTCAGACACTTCAGTCATGTGGATGCTCACAGACTGCAGCACACAGGGGACACTCTTTGAGCTCAGACTGCAGCACATGAGAGACACTTTTTGGGCCCAGACTGTCTCTTTGTTCTGTGTTTGTGCAGCACCGTGCACAGTGGGGTCATGCTCAATGCTTGGAGCTCCGAGGTGCGACATATAATAATGAGGGCCAAAGCCTGCCCCTGTGATGCCTTCTAGACCATCTTCCGCCCGAGGATGGACCAGACCTAAATCTGTTAGCTGCAGAGGCGCGGTGCATTGCTTTCCCAGCCTCAGCATTTTATAGCATATTTGGAATATTCATTTGCTCTGAGCGAGCTCCAGAAAACAAACATTTCCCAAGCTCCTGAGGCTTTGATAGCTGGGGTGAAAGCGTACAGCAGACACGAGGGAGGCAGGTAATATCTGTTATCAGATCAGCTTCTTTTGCTGGAAGAGACAAGCTCTCGAGCTACACAGAGCTCTTCTTCAGCTCTGGAAAAGGTAACCAGAGTGTCACGGCCAAATACAGGGTGGGACAGATTGTTAAGCACAAGGCTACAGAAGAAGCGCTAGCGAAGCCAGTACAAACTAAAATGGCATACAGACACCGACTTGTTTATACTGCTCTATAGACTAGACACTGAAATGCAAGTACAATATTGATATTCCAACTGATTTATTTTATAATTATATGGTAAAATGAGAAAGTCAGCAATGTAACAGTGTGCAGTGTTTTTAGGTCTGACTTTGTAAGCACGTAGCTTTTAAGTGGGTGAAACTTGGGGTACAGCAGACAAATCGGACTCCTGAAAGGGGCACAGCAGCCAGGAGAGGTTGGGAGCCACTGATTTGCAATTTGTTCCTCCTACATTCCAGTGACATACAAACCTTCCTTTGCCCTATGACTGGAGAGATGTTAACTGTCCACTTCAAGTGGTTTCTTGCAACGTGTGAAGCCCTTGTGCTTAACAACCTGTCCCACCTCAGGCGGGAGATGGTCTAGAAGGCAGCGCAGTGGCAGGTTTTGGCCCTCGTTATTATCTGTGGCACCTCGGAGCCCCAGGCACAAGGGAGGGGCTGGACAATCTGTCCCACCTGTGGGGAGCATGTGCCGATGAGCTTGGAGAGGTTGGGGGGAGATTTGAAGGCCAGAAGAGGGGGTTCAGGAACGACTTCTTTCAGGATGGGGTCCCTATCCAGTGAGAGTTGTAGTTGTTTGATGCCATCCCGGAAGGAAACTGGCAGGACAGGGCCCTACATCACTTCCCAGAGGGGAGAAAGATGCTGCCATGGGGCAGGCAGAGAAAGGGGGCAGACGCGGCTCCTGCCATTGAGCACAAAGAGCACATGGCAAAAGCACTCAGCAGTCTGGGCTGCCACATCATTAGTGGGATCAGGAGCCCTGGGTGAGGGGCACAAGGGAGGGGCTGGGCAGCTGCATGGCAACCACCAGGCGTTTAAAGTGATGCAGCCACAGTGGGAAGGATCATGAAGGCAATGAGACCAAATGTAGGGCTGGGGGAGGGGCGCTGGATCTAGGGCTGCACCATTGGCAGCTCCCCACACACCCTGCCCTGCTTGGGAGGGGTCCCCCTGGTCCAGGGGAAGAAGTATCTCTCTCTCCAGGCATAGTTCAGTCCCCGGCCCCCACCCTGCATCGTGGGAGCACCTCACTGCCCCTCAGGAGGGCTGGCTGGTGGTGAGACGCCCGGAAATGGCCCTTCTCTTGCTGCTTGGGGACAAATGGAGAGCTGGGATGTGTCAGTCCCCGTCAATCACAGCCTGATTCTGCAGAGCCTCTGCTGCAGCTGATGAGCTCTCATCCCTCCTCATGCTCCTCGCTGCTGCTTTTACCCCAGTGGGACTGAGGGAGCTGGGAGTGACACGTGGCTCCTGCTTGGCGCCGGCTGGCCCAACCTTCCAGTCGTTGTTGGCCTGGCAGGGTGGGAGGCTGGCGTCCGGTCTGTCTGTCTCCCCCGCCTCCATTCTGTAATAAATGATTCACGTGTAGGTCTACAAATGGCTGCTTGATCTCCCTGAGAGAGATCCCTCCTCAGACATACATTGTCATAGCCTTCCCCCACCCCCAACACCTTATCCTCAGCATGACATCCCCCTGTGAAGGCAGCAGGAGAGCAGGACCATGGGGAGATCCCCTGCCCCCCCTTTGCATGTGTTTGCATCACAGATTCTCCGTCTCCATGGGTGCTCAGGTCTGTCTGGCCTAGGGCTGAGTGGAGGTGTGGGCTCCTTTCCCAGAAACACGTTCCCCTACCCCGATTCTCCTCCCTTTTGTGCATCCCAAAATCCTGCCCACCGTGGCAGTGCCACAGAGCGTCGAGCCCTGCGGAGATGTCTCCCACCCCCAACTGTCCGATCTCAGTCTCCTGGAACAGCCGTGTACAATATGTAGAACAGGCTGCCCTGGGAATGACAGCAGCCTTAGCTGGGGACATTTAAAACTAGACAAGTCCAAAGACTAAAACATTCCCTGAGGCCTGGCCTGAGCTGGGGAGGGGCTAGGCCTGTCCTACAGCCATAAGCATTTTCCATCCTGGTGCCTGGGATGCAGTGGGAGGTTTTGTCTTTTTCTTCTAATATTTGTATAATACGATAATAAATTATTCATTCCTTCATGCCTCATCCTCTGGGTCCCTAACAAAACAGAACTTAACCCAGAATTTAGCATAACCCTGGTGATCAAGAATATTTCCAGATGTCGCTGTATTACCTTCGGTTTACTGGATTAGTGATAACAATGTGAGAGGAACCAATCGCTTTAAACAAGAAAACAGCTGCACACAGCTTTTATGCTGGGCTGCTCTCTCAATCCCTACCCACAGGCTGGACAGGTATCTTCTGAGATGAGTCAGCCATGGAGAAATGAGCTTTCTATGTTTACCTGAATTGCTCTGGCTATTTAATGAGAACAGTAACTTCTGACTCCAGGAGTCAACAAGGAGTCTGTGTGGTGCACTTAGTACCACAGACGCTGGATAACGAGGTTGTTCCTGAATAGACATGAACTGTCTTTAATAGAATTAAAAGCTGGAGTGATTTCAAACCCTTGTTAGAGTCTCTCTCCTCACTCTTGATTTTCCAGGCAATTTTCATGCAAAATGAGATGAAAATCTTTCCCCTCCCTCCCCCTCCAATAATGGATTTTAAATGAAGGCCCCATGCACAATAGTGATGGGTAACGAGGAAAGCTGCTTATTAAGCCTAAATAAGAGAACCTGTGACTGACAATTTCATTAAGAGAAATTGATTAACTCTAACTAACTATGTGTATTACTCTTTTCAACGTTTTCTGTGCTAAGTATTTCAAGGATTCTCTCCCCCAGAGTGAGCACATCCTTTCTGACTGATTAACAAGGGGGAATCCAGGACCCATATAAATGAATCTCACTCTCCGAACCATTCAGCCGTCCTCTTCACATCATGCAGATTTCTTGGAAGAAAACAAAATTCAGCTCTCAACAAGCCATTAGCCGTCACAGCGCAGACAGGTCCACGTACCTGGCAGGGCTGCTGGAGCAGTGCACAAGAGAGCAGGGGGCTGGAAGGAGGGCTACCCACTGAGCTGCTTCTAGAAAAAGGAGAATTTCTCTGAAGGTTTAATTAAATGCAACTGGCACCTCATTTCATGTCCAGTGATCTCCATCTTATAGGGTGCTCTGCAAAAGTGCCTACCCTTAAAGACTTTATGTCCTGTGAAACATTTATAATTACTAGGAACCAGGCCAATGTACACATTCCTTAAGAATCACAGGATGCAGACAGAGATAATCACGGACATGATTGCAATTTATATCATACTGTCATCGCACAAGCAACTTGAGAGGACGCCTGTTCAGCAGAAAGAAGGGCAGTCCCACAGCTCAGCTCCCTGAACTTTTGTTTATTCATAGAACCAGACACAAAATGGGGACTAACCAACTCAGCAGAAGTGCTGCAGACAAGCGTCTGCGGGATCTGGAGGATCACAAATAAAATATGAGCCCACAATGGGATGCAGTTGCAAAGGAGGCTAATATTCTGGGGCGCATTAGCAGGAGTGTTGTGTGTAAGACACGGGAGGTCCATGTCCTGCTCTACTCAGCACTGGGGAGGCCTCAGCTGGAGTCCTCTGTCCAGTTCTGGGCACTGCACTCTAGGAAAGATGTGAGCAAATTGGGGAGATAAAATGACCAAAGGTTTAGAACCCAACCAACAACGAAAGGTTAAAAACTGGCCATGTTTAGTCTTGAGAAAGGAAGACTGGAATGGGGGGACCCTATGACAGTCTTCCAGTCTGTTAAGGGCTGTTGTAATGAGGACAGGAATCAATTCTTCTCCCTGTCCACTGAAGATAGGACAAGAAGTAAAAAAATTCTAATGACAAGGGTAATCAAGCACTGGAACAAGCTTCCAAGGGAGGTTGTGGAATCCCCCTCATTGGAGGTTTCTAAGAACAAGTTAGACAAACACCTGTCAGGGATGATCTAGGTTTACTTGGTCCTGTCTCAGCACAGGGAGCTGGACTCGATGGCCTCTCAAGGCCTTTTCCAGCCCAACATTTCAAAAAGTCTATTGAACAACCTTTGTCTAAGGCTCTGAGACATTCTGGTGTATTTTTGGTTTCCGGTTGGAATATGCAGGGTGAGAGGATGCTGCTGTTGTGTGTCCAGCCCTGGCCAGAAACACAGACACCTCTGAGAAGCTCATTCTCGTGTCATCTCCAGTTCATGAGACTAGATAAATACCTGTGCAGCTGAATGTTTTTTCTAGGTACTCAGGTCCTACAGCGCCATGATACTACTGCCCAGAGAGAGTCTGCAGCTAGGCCTATTTGTTGCATCTCCCGTTGCTGCTTAAGCAAAGTGACCTCCCCAAGCCCCTCGGAAAGGAGAACCTTTGGAGAAGAAGCAGGTCCCACTGCAAACCTCCTATGAGCTCAGCTCTCAGCTCTCAGCCAGTCGTGAGTGTTTTGTTAGTACTGCAGACAATGTCTTCAAACACGGGGGCCCAGTGTTCCCTCACCTACACCTGGGCACTAAGTAAACGGCCTGGGCTTCCGAGTCGCTCAAAGCTCAGGTCTCCTGTGTGCGGTCGCTCCGTAGCATGGACCGAGGCACCTGACTTTAGGCACCCAGGTTAGAAAACTGCAGCCTAGGTATCCTGCCAGCTGGTCTCTCGGGATGTCAAACAAAGGCCCAAGCACCAAGATTACCCTGTGAATGCCAGGGGACCGTGGCTTTACATGCCCACCTCAAGAGCAGGAAGATAAGGAGTTGCCATTTCATGTAGTGTTTTCCTGAACAGTGGGCGTTTGGGGTACGTTTTGTGCAGGGAGGGGGCAACAGGTGATGGTCAAACCCCCTGAACTGTCACAGACATGGCACTCTAAATGGTGCCCAGCGGTGCCCGCTGCCCAGGGGAGAGGAACATCCGAGCGACATGTGAGTAGTTCTACAGCTACACTGCAGATTGCTTTGCTTCCCATTCATAGTCCTTGTCTCCCCATGTTTCTATGAGTTGTGGGTTTGTCCAGGTGCGAGTGGCATTAGCGGCTAGAAAAAGCATTTGTGAAAGAGCTCTTCTTGCCTTCGCAGTTCCCCCTGCAATACAGTCGTTTGGCCTCTCTAAAGCTGGGCATTGTCTGAACCCAGAGTTCCAGTTCGGTCTGATAAATACCACGGCTGCGACCCACCATCAGGGATAAAAGATTGCGGGTGACCTTTCCAAATGAAATCTTAGAGCCTGTGGAATAAATGTGGAAAAGGTCACACGTGGAAACTTTTATGATTTGGTGAAGTTGAATGCCAGCCCTAGTCAGAGCTCAGCCTGGCTCCAGTCCCCCAAACAGCAAGGGACAGCCCGCACCCTCCAGTTCATGCACTGGCCATCCCCAGCCCAGCCACCCGAAAGAGAGCAAACCCCAATCCCAGCAGAAGCCTGCAGCCTCCTGTGGTGCTTCATAAGGAGCCAGTGGGTACAGAACAACTGGATATTTGCTTTGGTCTTCCTGGAGGAGAGCTCAGTGCAGCTCAAAAGCACATCTCTCTCACCAACAGAAGTTGGCTCAATAAAAGATATCGCCTCACCCCCCTTGTCTCTCTAATATCCTGGGGCCAACACGGTTACAGTGCCACTGCAAACAGGAGGCAAAAAGGCATGTGGGAGTCTGGCTCAGTGAGGCTGCAGCATGGAAGAGATAAAGAAAAGTCAGGTGTGGGCAAACTGGATCAGGGAAAATGGGCGCTGACCTGAATGTTTGCCTTGCCCCAGCATGAAGCCAGAAGGGGCATTTGTCTCTGTGTAATATTTCTGGGCTGTGTGTAGAAATAATTGAAATCTCAGCCTTGGTCAAAGTGACATAGAGGGGTGAGCGGCAGTGTGTCACATGGGCTATTTGCTCTGAGGATGTATTAATTGGATACATTATCAGAGAGAGGCTACCCTGATACTCTGCTGATGTATCTGTGCAATACATCCCAGCAGATTGCTTGGATGACATAGCACTCAGCAAGCCAGGAGATATTAGACTTGTGACTTTCATTAGTGTAAACTTTAAAAAAACTGAAGAGTTTGAAAATAAAAACATTTTGTAGAAGATGATGTGGAAGAGCACGGGAAGCCCTGAAAAATATCTAAGGCAGATAACAGATGGCAGGCAGAATTCGCCAGGTACCCAAATGTATAACAATTAACTGTTGGAGTTCTGGCAGAGCACTGGGGGCAGGGTGAGGAGAGGGGATTGGAACACATCTGGAATGGCAAGGGGTGAACATGCCCCTGGGACAAATGTAAGCAAGCGTAGCTGGATATATGTGATCATGTGTGTGTGTGTGAGAGAGAGAGAGAAAGAGAGAGCATGAGAGAGAGCATGAGCACGAAGCCAGTCGAGATAGTGTTACTCTATTTGCACACTGATTACACACTGCAGGACCAGTAAGGATGAATATTATTATAACCACACTTAAAAACACAACTTTAATGTTCAGTTCAATGTTGCAAACTGCTTCCGTTTCACGAAAAACAAAAAGTAGACAAGCATTTTAGTTGCAGAGACTTATTAATTGCAGCTGTGAGCCAAGATGCCTGTGACAGGAATTCTTAGCAAGCTCTCCATCTCCCTGTGTTTTCCTCTGGCTGCATTTCACAAACGCTTCTAAGAATTTGAGTTTACTTTGTGTGAATATTTTAAGGAGAAGTGTAATTGAAATTCTCTCCCCAACGCTGGGGGAAGATGACTCATACATCACTCTGTTATTTTTCTGTATAATAAACAAGATGGAAAGCTAGGATTGGAGGAGCTGGACTTAACAAATAGCTGAAGCCCTTTGCATACAAACAGAAATGACATCAACATTTAAATCCCAAACAACCCAGCTGAGATTACATTCCAGTCCGTGTAGAGGACTCAGACAGCTGGGAGCAATGGTGCAAATATTTATTTGCATTTATCCCTTACAATAAATATTTCTAGTTGTGCACATGAAAAATTAGGTAATTTCCTAGGGTTCGACATTTCTGGTCTTTTAATGTGTGCGTCAGCAATTCACAGCGTTCCAGCTTTTGCATAATGGCCATAGAAATCTACATGCAGCTCGCTGCCAGAATCCTCCTGGAGGAACCTTGATGTTACCTTGGCTCAGCAGAGCCACAGACTGAGAAACAGAGGAACGGTGATGAGAGAACAAAGGGGTTTGCCGTGCTGAGCCCCCGCACGTTCCTCATTTAGGGCAAAATTCTCCTGTCTAGTCCACACAGCAGGTTTGTGAGCTAAGTGTGTGGATCCCAGGGACATGTTCACCCCTTGCTATTCCAGATGTGACCCCCTCCTCTCTTCTCACCCTGCCCCCAGTGCTCTGCCAGTGCTGTTCAGTCCTGATTGGTTCTCCCTCAGTTCTGGCCTTGCACGCTACACAGCTCTGCCAGTGTGCCTCAGGCACAGCCTGGCACAGTCACCCTTGGGCTATTTCACTATGGGGCAAGGCCCCACATAGCTCAGTCCTGCACTGCAGCAGTTGGGCTAGTGCAGTCCAGAGAAGCAAGCCCACGCCGCGGGCGAGACTGGTGCTTTGATGGTGTGCATGAATCGTAACCTATATAGGGCCAAGAGCAAACTCCCATCCTGTGTGGCCTGAGCTGCTGGGGGCCGAGCCTGTGGAGCTCTGCACGTCCATTCTCAGCTGCTCTGTCAGCCCTGTGGTTTCAGAGTCTCATGGGGAATGTGTGTTAATTTCAGGGCATGCCAGGGCCTGGTAGAAATGTCCCCTCAGTAAGCAAGAGCATCTGCCCAAGCTGATTGCTGACTGGCTCACCCTGGGATGGAGCTCCTGGCCTACCTGCCGGCCGGCATGCAAAGCACAGGCAAGGTGCCAGCTGGTGCACTCTGGCAGAGCTTCACAATCCCCTTACGAGGGTCACGATTCCCAGCCCAGGCATGGGTTTGGAGCCAAGGCACACTCCTCTGCAGCAGCCAATTAGCTGAGAGAGTGGCCAGGCTCGTTCTAAGAAACGGGAAATGGTCCAACGGCCACAAGCCCTCTGGCTGTAACACAGCAAATCAACTGGCAAGAGCTGGTGCAACAAGCAGCTTGGAGAGCCTTAACTCTTGCCTGCAGCATACATTGGATCATTTAAAGCACCTGCCAGTCTGCGAGCAAAGACATACTCCTGGGGATGCCTCAGATGGGAAGCTCCTTCCAGGGGATGGCATGCGTGTTTCTGTTTGATCCTGGTCGGATCTGTCCGCACCCGGAGCTGTGTGCAGCAGGAGTAACAGAGGCAGAGGGAGGTGTCAGAGCAATATTCTTCCCTTCTGTTGCACTGCATCCTCTGAGGGATGCGAGAACCCGATGACACAAATCACTCAATGTACCAGGGTGGGTGAGAAAAGAGCCCCAGACCTTTCCATGACAGTGCAAGCTGCAGGCGCAGAGGAACCAGGACACCACAGCACTTATCACTCCCATGGGGAATGGGGAACAAGGCCCATGCATATTCCTGAAACTCACCCAAGCCCCACTCAAGGGAGACACTGACTAGCGTGTGAAGTCCAGTGCATATAGGGGTGAAGAACAGCTGCTCTGGGCTACTGAAGTTTTTCCCAGATGCCTTTGCTAACATGGCTTTGGTGGGGGCTCCCTACTCTACCCCGGTGTCATTGCAAAGAGCTATCAGTGGGAGGACAGCTTAAATCCAAGATGTCTAACAGGATCTCAGCCTCCATCCATCACAAGCAGCTTAAAAAGCCCCTCGGCCCTGGCTCCTCAGTCCAGGATTAAGGCACCTCCTTCCTGTGGGCAGTGGCCTGTTCTTTCAGGCACTGCATGCTTGTGACCAAATGCCCTGTATTTATGCTGCACACCAGTGTCATTATCTTTGTCCAGAATATGCCTTGGGAGGTATCATTTGAAAACTAATAACTCACTGGTCAATAATATCATGGTGCAATGGGTGTAGCAACATTATGTGTAAAGTTATGAATTCCCCCCTAAGATGTTGTTAGCACATGTTCAAACCCACGTAGCCCTGACTAAGCAGAAGTAGTTAAACACGTGTATACCAGACAAAGAAATGTATTTATTGCAATTAACATGTAAGCAGTAAAGAGGGTTCTTGAAATAGCGAGAAGGGTAAACCGGTTAGTCAAAGACAAAGGACAAGCTGATGCCTCTAGCGAGCTGTCATCAAAGTCAATTGGCAATCACTGTTCTGGTGAGCCTTTATGGCAAAGAAGGAGGGACAGGAACAGATCGATCTGCATTTTGGAACAACATAGAGCCTGTTTCACCAGGACACTCCATGGCTCTGTCTTGTCAGCGGGAAGGATGTTTGTCTAGGGGGAACCCTCAGGAAAACACATTTCAAAGGTGACTGGACTATAAAAGGGAGGGGCAGAACACCCCAATTTATCTCTCTCACCTAAGAAGACAAAGGAACCAACCCTTTGACTTTGGGGGGGCACCTTGATCTGAGAAGTTGGTCACCTGTGGAAAGGATCTTACCTTGAACCCCATCTCGTTTGCTAGGTTTAGCTACTAGAAAGCAGTTTATCTTTATTGCTCTTGTAACCATTCCTGACTTTAATGCCTTCCACTGCTACTCACTTAATACTAATCTCCTTGTAGGTAAATACACTTGTTTTGTTCTTTAATCAAAACTAACCCGGGGTTGTTTTTAAACTGAACCATTTGGGTAATTCCAGTTAAAGTAGCAAACCGCTGGAGATTTGTTCCCTTACTGGGGCAATGGGTCTCTAATATTGAACTGCCCAGGAGAAGTCTGGACGGTGCAAACACACAGTCTGGGGCGGAAATCCAGGACTGGGAGTGTGTTGGGGTCACCCTGCAGGTAGTTACCAAGGCTGGTGAAAGTCAGAGTGTGTTTGCTGTGTAGCTGACAGGCTGCTGGGGGCAGGGCCGCTGGAGCAGAGCTATGGCTAGACACAGACACTCAGGGAGCTAGAGCAGCCAGGGTTATGGGGTAGATGCTGACACAGCCCCTCATTGCTCTGGATTGCACCCTGGAATGTGACTGTGCTCCTAGGGGCCAGGCAGCCAGGCTGTGTCCTGGCAGCACACGCAGTCCTTTCCCGAATGACATCCCTGTCCTCCAGTCACAGCAGAGGTGGAATTTTCTCTGGCCAACAGGGGCTCTGGAGTATAGAGAGCCCAGCTTCTCCTCTGTGCCCGTCCCCAGCCAGGCTGTCCTGGAACTAGGCCCCAAATGGAGCACTAAATGAGCTGTGCCATCATGAGTCAAGTTCCATCTGGTTTCCTGGCATCTCATTGTGCCAGCTTCCAACCATCCTGGCACAACGGGTGCTTCCCCACCCCCTAGGCTTTGCCAGCCATGCACCAGATAGTTTAATCTCCCTCTAACCATCCAAGCCTGCTCGGATAGGAATGCCCCCTCCTCTTGTTTCATATTTTGTTGCACTCTGACCTACATGTCACACTCAGTTCAAGACCTGGGCTGATAAACTGCAGCTTGCTGACTAGCTGAACTTATCCCCTAGCCCAGTTCTGTGGTAAGAAGAACATTCCTCGGAGACTCAACTCTTTAGGTAAACTCTCTGACATAAGTATTCCCGTCGGTAAAGAACAGAGATCTTCAAAAACTCTCACCCTTGTACATACGTCAAAATTCGCACAAAGCTGCCCTGCCTTCCCCTTGCAGAGACTGACAGAGCTGGCTGAATGCTGGATGAAATGATCCATTGAATAATATATTTTTGGTGGTCTAACTTGCCACAGACCGAGTGACATGCAGCACCAAGCACACTAGTGATGGTCTTCAACCCACTTCAACACACAAATGCTGCTGGCTTTTAAGCCTAACCATTTCCTCTGACTGGCAAACCAGGAACTGTTAATTACTCAAATACTTTATGGAGCTAGAAAAAGTGAAAATATAGAGGTTTTTCAGCAAACCCAACTTTCAAATAAATAATTACTCGCATCACAATTATTTATTAACCAAAGTAATTCTTTAATAGCCATATTTTAGGCTTCTAGTCACTTGCTGCTAATGCTGCATAATCAAGTCATTGTGGGATCGGTAATGAATGTTCCCTCCCGTCAGTAATTGCAAGTAAATAAATGATGAAGTTTCCACCTCTTGTTTCTCCAGAGCGACAGTTTTATTCCCAGCTGGCAGCAGGCTCTGGGCCATCCCTCCTGCAGTCAATAAGGGAGCACACACAAAAGCGGGACCAGTTGCACAAATGCAGCAAAGGTGCATGAGAACTGGGCAAGCACCAAGACACTGTGTAGCAGTGGAAGGGTGGAACTGGGGAGGGACAGAGAGGTGCAAGGGGGAGAGCGAGCCAAAACCAAGAGTCTCACTGGAGCCAAGTGCAGGTCCCAGGCATTCAACACAAGGGAAGGCAGAAATGTGACTGTGAGGGGTAGGGTGTAAAGAACCTTCATTATCCCACACCTTGTCTCTCCCAAAGAGTCAGTTCCAAATGGACCAGGCAAACATCTAAACCTTCCCAGCAAGGAGATGGGAGCAGGAGCATGGACTGCGGGGGGAGGAGCCCCAGGCTGCACAGAGGCGATTCAAAGGGGCCATTATAATCCAATCTCCTGTGTATCACAGGCAGAGAACCCTCCCAATAAGCCCAGCATTGGCCTGGGACTGCTGGCTGAACTGAGACATGTTCATTAGCAAGAGATCCAGTTTCAATACAAAGGTTTCAGTTGATGAAGAATCTACCACCTGCCTAGGTGAGTTGTCCCCATGGATAGTTACTCTCATGGCACTCGTCTGAATTTGTCTAGCTTCAACATCCAGCCCTGGGATCCCATTAGGCCTTTCTCTGCTAGACTGAAGAGTCCTTTGCTGTCAGAGATCTTCTCCCTGTGTAGTGCTTGCACGCTGTGACCAAATTACCTTTCAGCCTTCTCTTGGATAACCAGATAGAGCTCCTTCATTCTCTCGCTCACAAGGCAGGATTTCCAGACTTCTAATTGCTCTTGCAGGTCTTTTCTGGACCCTTCTCGATTTGTCAGTGTCCTGTTTGAAGTGGAAAACCAGAACTGGACATGGTACCTAGGAGTGGTCTCTCTAATGCTATATAGACAGATGCTCCCACCTCACTCCTCTTACTAGACAGTTCCAGCTTAGACATCCCAGGAGCATGTTTGCTCTCTTGCGCACAGCCCTCTCCAAGCTGCTACGTCTTTGGTTTGCATTGCAGCTTGGCTTGAGACTCCCTGGTGGGTTTAGCTTATTAAACTGTCTCCAGCACTTGCTGCTTTTATCCTGCTGTCAGTGGGGAAGCTGAATATTCTCCCTCTTGTGACCCCCATCCTCCTACGCCCTATTGCTGCAATGCATTAGACCTTGCACTGATGTTGCACATCTCGAGAAAGCTGTAGCTGATACAAAGCACCGCTGCCTGTCTGCTTGGCTTCCCCCCGAGCTCTGCCCTCTGACCAGGCTGGCCAGTGAGCACAGAGATAAAGGTCACGATCCGTGCCCTGATATTTAAAGCCCTCCATGGGATTGGCACTGGCTGGCTGGAAGGAGAGTCATGTTCCCCTCTAGCCATGACACTGTCAACCGATAGGGGGCGACTTCTGACTGCGGGAGATAGAAACGTCCGCAGGAGTCAGATTACAGCCAGAGGCAGGAGAGCAGCACTGGCTGCACTGTGCGGTGCAAAACACTCTGACTCAGCTTGTCCTGCAGGCAGCATGCACAGACACCCAACACCCTGTGATGAAGTGGGGGGGGTTTCTGTGGGGGTTTTCTGTCTTTTCAGGGTTGCATGCACAGGGGTGGGACTCACTGTACCTGGGTGTTACTGGTTTTAACGAGTGAGGGGAGAAGAGTTTGTGTTACAGAGGACCGAGAGGGACCGGACCCAGCCAGAGAACACAACCGGTTCTGGCCAGTAGGAGATGGGCTGCAGGAGAGGACCCGCGTGACCTGACCAGCTGTTAGCCGAGAGGAAGTGCGAGGAGAGGGACTCGGCCTTCCTTTAACGACCCTGTTTACCTGGAGAGAAGACAATGGATGAGGCGGGGCTTGAGGCGGGGATATCAAGAGGCCCAGGCTGGGAAGCAGGGGGCTCAGGTGGCGAGGGGAAGCAGGCAGATGCCACCTGGATGCAGGGAGACTGGGATGTGCTGTTATTGTGAGAGGCAGGCCTGAGGCCCTGAGAGTTTCCTGTGCTGTGTTCCAACTCTCAATAACCCTCCTGTTTTATGCTGGCTGAGAGTCACTCTGGTCTAGAGAACAGGGTTGCATCAGCCCCTTTGGGGGTGAAGATGCCCAGGGTCAGAAGGTGCGTGGACTCCCGAGGGGGCGGCAGAGACAGACGTGCTAAGGCTCAGAGAGGTGCGGCTCCAGGAGGTGGAGGGGCCTGACCCCGAGAGAGAGTGGACCCCCGAGAAGGGCTGTCTCACTGAAAGGGGCACCCCCCACGGACCGCACAGGGCCAAGTGTGGGCACGATCTGTGAGTCTGTGACACACACCCCAACCCATCAAGCCAGTTCCCTGGCAGGCTGGAAAAGTAGAAAGAAGCAGAGAGAGTGTTGTTCTTCCTTGTATTTTTGAATGCACAGACCCTACGGGGAAGGGGTTTCTACAAAGCTCCAGGCAGAGAGACAGAAAGCAGCACGCGAGAAGGCGAGCCCTGGGCAGCGGGAAAGCACAGCATGATGGCACCAAGGCAGCACTGGTGTGGACAATGAGGAGGATGCAGTATTAACATTACCAGTAGCCAATAAATCGGGGTAATGGCAGGTTTACGACACCAGGCCTGTGCGATAACCCAAACAGCAGCAGCACTCTGGGGCCAGGGGAAGTAAAGCCAATCTCCCCTTTCCCCCTTTGCATGTTGTGACAGACCCAGGCCAGTGGGGTGCAGGAGTCTGGTAGAGGGCAAATATACTGGTCACTGGGTAAGCAGTTTTCTCTTCCCTGAGTGACCAGAGCAGGGGCTGCACTAGAGTAATCAGGAACCTGCTAGAACCAGTTAAGGCAGACAGGCTGATTAGATCACCTGCAGCCAATCAAGGCAGGCTAATCAGAGCACCTGGGTTTAAAAAGGAGCTCACTCCAGTCAAGTGGAGGGGAGCCAAAGGAGAGGAAGTGTGTGTGAGGAGCTGGGAGCAAGAGGCGCAAGGAGCTGGGAGGGAGAGGGGGCTGGTCTACACTAGGGGAGGGGATCGAACTAAGATACGCAATTTCAGCTACATGAATAACATAGCTAAGTCGAAGTATCTTAGATTGAATTACCTACTGTCCTCACAGCGCGGGATCAATGTCCACCGCTCCCCCTGTCGACTCCACTACTGCTGTTCGCATTGGTAGAGTTCCGGAGTCAACAGGAGTGCTTTCAGGGATCGATATATTGCATCTAGATGAGATGCGATCTATCGATCCCGGAGAAATCGATTGTTACCCGCCGATACAGCCAGAAGTGAAGAGTAGCCAAGGTGTACTGCTGGAGGATTGAGGAGGACAAGCATTATCAGACACCAGGAGGAAGGTCCTGTGGTGAGGATAATGAAGGTGTTTGGAGGAGGCCATGGGGAAGTAGCCCAGGGAGTTGTAGCTGTCACACTGCTGTTACAGGAGGCACTATAGACAACTGCAATCCACAGGGCCCTGGGCTGGAACCCGGAGTAGAGGGCGGGCCCAGATTCCCCCCTAAACCTCCCAACTCCTGATCAGACACAGGAGGAGTTGACCCAGACTGTGGGGAAGATCACTGAGGTGAGCAAATCTGCCAAGAAGCACAGGACCCACCAAGGTAGAGGAGGAACTTTGTCACAGTGTGTAAAAGGAATGGCCAGGTTTGTCCCCTGCATCTACTAAAGAAATAATAGATTCTGCAGGAATGGGGGCAGTTCATCCAGTGCTCACCTGCAATTACAGCTCTAAAAAATGATTTCCCAGTCTTGTGATTTCTCTTTTGATTGTTAGTTAGTGGCTGTGCGGCTGTGGCAAGCCGCAGCGTCCTCCCAAGTCAGCGACATATGGTGCTGGGGAGGGCCGGGGCAACGCGAGGGAGTTGCCAGCTTTGCACTCGGGACTTTTCATTTCAGTCTTGTTCTGAAAATCAAACTTCACCTTGCCTGGAGTCATAATAAAAGTGTGATGAATTATATATGGTCAGCCCATGGAAAACCTGCTGCTTGTGTAAGCTGGAGCTGAGGTGTGCTCTGTTGTGTGGCAGGGACGCGCAGTATCCGATGAATCTACTCAGGGATACAAACGCCCAGCAAAGCTGAGCTCCACCTGCAATAATCTCTGCCTCCAAATTGCTATAAATATGCAAGAGTTCCAGAGTCTTCAGCGTTGTGCCAGGGCTGTGCTACAATTCAGAGAGTCTTTCCCCACAGTCTGGCCTAAAACTACCCTCTGCAGCAAGGGGTTGGAACACTCCTGTATGGGAAACTGCTCTGAGGTGCCTTGGAGTGCAGGGAGTGGCTGCCTGGAAGGGAGGGTTCAGTGTCAGAGAGCAGAGACCTTTGCTAAAGCAGGATAGTGCTGCTAATGGCTCCTCTGTGGAGCAGCATCTCTAGCTGCTGTGCAGGTGTGGAGAGCTGGAGGCATGTTTTCATGGCACTCATAGAGTGAGAGAGCCATACCAGACCCAGGAGGAATGGCAGATCCAAGGAAACCAGATTCGTGTTTGGTTAAGAGCAGAGGTAGGGATTGTTACTCTTGGGGGAATTCTGTGCCACTGTGTATGCACAGAATTTATGTCCCCTGCAGATATTTTTGCTTCCCTGCAGAAAAATGACTTTTTGATGGGAAAGCAAAGGCAAGTCACAAGAGTGGTCATGTGGCCCTCCCCAGCAGTATGTTCTGGGTGCCCAGGCCAGCTGGCAGAGATAAATCACTGTGGGACAGGAGGCAGAACTGGGGAAGACCAGATTGGTGGCTCCCACCCTGTGCCGGGCTCAGCTCCTAGTTGGTGCCAGGATATTAGAGAGACAAGATGGGTGCAGGAAGGTCAGATCTTTTATTGTCTAGCTTTGGAACTACACAGAGCTTATCTTCAGGTCTGGGAAAGGTAATGAGGGTGTCACAGCTAGACACAAGGTGGAGCAGATTGTTTAGGAGTCAGCACATTTCTAAGGGACATTCAAGGTGAAGTGGCCCTTTAACACCTCTGCAGTCAAAGGACAAACGGGGTCAGTGGGTCACAGATTGTGGTAATAAGCCATAAATCCAGTGTCTCTGTTCAGTCCATGATTTTTAGTATCTAGCAAAGTTATGAATTGAAGCTCCCAGGCTGGTCTCTTCAAGGTGCTGTACAGGTTTCCTTTGAGGCTGAGGACTAAGAGGTCAGATACCGAGTGATCCCTTTGTGAAAAGTGTTTGCCCACAGGTAACTGGGTGTTTTGGTCTTTTATAATTTTCCTTTGTAAGTTCATCTGAAAGCATGTGAGGCTGATGAGATGTCGTCTGTGTTTGCTGGAAGAGTGCAGGGTAATGAATTACCAGCTGTGATGGCAGCACATGACACAGGCCCAGGGACCAGGACACACTTGTGAGGAGCTGGTTTCCTCTCAGTGACACGAGCTAAAGGATGCTGCTTGTGCCTGATGAATGACTCCTGATCCGGCAGCCACTCGACTCCCAGTGAGCTTGTCCCTGGAAGTTCTGCACATCACTGACTGGCTTGCTCAGTGCCTGGTAACTAATTGCTCCTTTGAGTATTTCTGCGCTCAAGTGCATGATCCACTCCCTGCTCTGGTGCTCATCACTGAGCAGTGGTGCTATCCTCGGGGAGAGGGCGCTGCTGGGCTCCCTGTGAGCCTGCAGCAAAATCAGCAAGATCTCTGTCTTAGACAGATCTCCCCCATGTCTTACCCCTCCAGTGTTAGAGCTGAGTGTGCCAGGGCGGGGCGGACGCGCTTGACGTGTTCCTGTGGAGTCCCCTGTTGCTTTGTTAGATTGTGTGGTGTATCTCATGCTAACATTGTGCAGAGGGTTTCATCTCCAGAAGGCATTCCCCCTTTCCTCCCAAGCCATGGGCAAAGCACTGGGGGAACGGGCGTCATTCACGGCTTACCCCTGCACGTGTTGCCTTTAGCGTCAGTGCTGCTACTGGTAATGCTGCCTGGTGTTTGGGAGACGAGCCGGGGGCTGGGCAGCCTTTACCTGTGACAGACGAAGGCCATCCATCTCCTTGGTCCTATGGAGGGCAGGGCAGGGCAGGGCAGCCCTGGCAGAGGAAATCACGTCTGCATCTCAGCCGTTGTGGGATGAAATAAAACCAGCGAGACTGATGCAGAATTCACTGAAAGCTGCAGCTGTGCTGGTGCAGTACCAACTCGGCGTGAGGCCATGTGGATTGGTCATGCAGGCTCGCTCTGGGGTCTCATGCTGCCCTCCTCACTCACTTACTCACTCACTGGCACATGCACACACACATGCGTGCGCACACACATACACAGAGGTTAGTTATCTGCACTGCATTTTGCAGCAGGCCACAGATCCCAGTGTGGAGAGGGTTACCCTGAAGCCAGGAGGAGCGGTTGCCTTGTCCCTGGAGTGGGGCGGGTGCCATGCACATCCTCGCAGCAGCTGGAGCATGCTATGCAGTGGTACAATCTCCATTGCTTCCCCTGGAGCAGGCTTTGCGTTAAGAGCCAGGGGAGGGTCAGAGCCCAGTCTGCAACCTCTCAAATTTATCTGTCTCGGAGTCTCTCTGGCATCCAGGCCTCAGTGACTTTCCTGAGTAAATTACTCCACTCACTGTGAGAAAGCAGAGAGTATCCCCCTGCCCCGGGCACCCTGCCTGGTGCTCCATCCCCTCTTCAATCAGGTCTCCTTCAGGATTCATCACGGTCCACAAGAAGTGAGTGTCTTTTTTGTAAATTCCACGCAGAGCCGCGAACCCTCCCCATGGGTTCTCCAGAGCATCTGCCTACCTGTCTGATTCTTGGGCTGTCACCTCTGTGGGGCGCAGGCTGTGTCCTTAGTTGGTGTGGATTGGACAGTACCCCACTTGTTGTCTTCTTGCTGTGGGGAGGGGGTGCAGCATCTAGCGCGGCAAGGGGAGGGGGACAGTTGCTGGTGGGGAACTCCTTTAGGCTCTGCTTCAACCCAAAATAATCATCCTGTGATCAATACTGGTCCTGGGCAGGATCTGGGCAAGATCCACTCCCCCCTCGCTCACCCCAGCATGTTCAGGTAGGTGCCGTTTGCCAAACATTGACGAAAAGGAAGTGCTGCCTTCCAAAACATAAACTCTGAGAGAGCCCTGGGCTCCTTCCCAAGCGCTGGGCGCTCCCCTGTGCTCCGAGGGAAGGCCAGGGGGGCACTGCACATGCCTGTGTTTTTGGGAACAGGGCAGGGCAAGCTGTTTGTGTGAACCTCCGGGTCCTGCTCCCCAGCTCCCCAGCCACAGAGCCTCCTGCCGGGGTGTTCTTAGCATACGCCAGTGCCACTGCCTAAGCTGTGTTGAGCATACACACTTGGATGGACAAGCCCACGCCGTCTGGGGAGAGATGATCGGCACCTCCTGGCCCTGGAACCAACCCTGCTCTGGGAACCCCTTTGGGAATGCCATGTGATGGGGTGCAGGATTCTCACCAGGCACTGGCCTGGTCCCGCCAGACCCCACATGCTCCGTATCCTCACTGCTTGCTCCCCACCCCCCCAGGTGTCTGTCCATCCTTCCTCCACCCTGCCTGCTTGACCCCATCTCTGTGTCTCCCCTTCCTCCCTCTCCCCTGTGCATTCTCTAGTAAGGTTCTTACCCCAGGGCACCCTCACCATGGCCAGGCCGGGCTATCTTGCTTATACTGGCTCTGAGCCATCCAGCATCATCACTTCCTCTCTTCAAATCCAGCCTCACATGTTCCTCCCCTCTGCAGCCGCTGCTCTGGTCCTGCATTGGGATGAAACCACATCAGATCAGTTCCCTCGCACACAGAGTTTTAACAGCTGCAGTGTATATGTTAGAGAGTGGGGAAAAGTCCCTAAACAACAAATTGTTTTCCTCCTGTGTTTCCCTGTCTCTCCGAACACCTCAGCACAGCAATCTGCATGGCGTTGTTTAGCCAATTACTAATTTACTAGGAATTAACTTTAATGCGTTAATAAATGTTGTCATTTTCCTGACGAATTATCATCATAATGCATTTTAATGGTCTGCAGGAGTCAGGAGAATAGGAAGAAATAAATATATTTTAGTATTACTTATTCAGTACAACTGTACCTAATTATATTTGCAGAATAATTACACTGCCACTGCTCCCCTGCGTTGCGTTTGTGGCAGCGACAGTCCTGTGATAAATCCCTGTCAGGCTGAAAGAAGGCATCCCTCAGCAGCGGTGATTATAGCGGTTAATCACCTGCCGTGGTAGGAGGCCTCCCTGTGACATTGTCCGGCCGGGCGCATTGCCAGCAGCCTTGATTTAGTTACCTCTTCACGGGAGAAACTAATTCAGGAGACAGATTGCTGAAAAGACCCTCTGTGTGAAAAATGAATCATTCTTTAATCACAGCCTACCATGGGCTAAGGTGTGCAGCTCCAAGTTAGTGGGCTGGGAAGGAGGGACGCAGTGCAGCCTGAATTATTTGTTTAGTGCAGCAATTGGTTTGAAAAATACACCTTGCCCCCACCCCACCCACCTGCAGAGACACACTTCAACAACTTGGCTTCTCTGCTTTAGCCAAGAGAAACATCTAAAAGCACCATCAGCACTCCTGGAATGTCTCTTTTCTCTTTGCCGGGTGCAACCCAAGGGGCAGGGGACGATTATCTCAGCACAAGGGGGCTCTGAAGTGAGGTACAGTGATATGGAATGGAACTCTCTGAATTGAGAACCAGGTACATGTGATGCAGGTTCGAGGGAGGCATTTATTAAATTTTATTATATTTATAGTAGAAATGCTTCTACCAAATACAAGTTATTGGGCTCCATGCAGGACTAATGAGTGAAATTCTATGGCCTGCGATACACAGGAGTCAGACTAGAACATGAAAACGGCCATATTGCATCAGACCAACAGTCCATCTAGTACAGTGTCCTGTCTTCCAACAGTGCCCAGTGTCGAATGTTAGAGAGGGAATGAACAGACCAGGGCAATTATCAAGTGATCCATCCCCTGTTGTCCAGTCTCAGCATCTGGCAGTCAGAGGCTGGGGACACTCAGAGCTTGGAGTTGCATGTCAGACCACCTTAGCTAGTAGCCATTGAGGTACCTGTCCTCCATGAACAAATCTAATTCTTTTTGAACCCAGTTACATTTTTGGCCTTCACAACATCCCCTTGCAACGAGTTCCACAGAGTGACTGTGTGTTGTGTGAAGAAATACTACCTTTTGTTGTTTTAAACCCGCCGCCTATTAATACCATCGGGTGACCCTTGGCATGTGTGTTATGAGAAGGGTGAATAACAGCCCCTTGTCACTTTCTCCAGCTCAGTCAGGATTTATAGACTAGATGAACTAATGGTCTCTTCTGGCCTTAAATGTCTGTGAATCTAATACTCATTATTTCTCTGACAACGGGGCCAAGGCCCTGAGCCCCACTGTGCCAGGCGCTCCACAGGCACACACCCGTTGTGGTAGCGCCATTGTACTTTCCTGGTGGCTGTTAACGTGGGATGGGACAATTGGTTTGGTCTAGTGATTTGACAGAGCAATCAGTTTCTTTGCAGTTGTCTGAAGATCCAAAGGCAAATCCAGCCTGAGCTCTCTCGAAGGCTAGATGCTGAGGTTTGGGGTGGCATGGTACCATCTCTGCCACTTCGTGTGGGCACTGATGGCTCCTGGACACAGCAATGAACTGCCATTATGCAAGACCTTTAGCTAATAACAGATTTATTCAGACCTCATGCATAAATATGTGCCCCCAAAGATTATAAACAATTATTTGGCACAAGCAGAGCAAGTGTTTGAATAAAATCGGACTCCCATGCATTGCAATCAGAGCGAGCTGTGCCCAGGACTGCACTCAGAACAGCGCCTCTGGCAAGGAGAGGCTGCTCATATGCATTGGTAATTCTAACACCCCCTGAACAATCACTCCTGGACCCCAAACATGTGGTAAAGCCCAGAGTCACATGGGCGTCATTCTGCCGAACTAATGCCCTTGCCGCTGACTTTCACCGTGACTTATCTGAATTGGCACCTTACAGGGCCTGGGGCTTGTCCACTCTGACACTTCTGACTGGGGGCTCTGCGCCCTTTCAAATGTGCTGATGTCTCCTGCTACTGGCAGCCAGGGCTGAGTGATCTTCTGAAAGATGAATCTGGAAAATGTCCCATATTCGATACCACTGCACTAAGTTACCCCGGGGAGGAGGCAGTTGCCAGCTAGTCACTGACAGGAGTCTCCTTCTCATGACTGACTGTTCTTGTTGGACAAATCTAGTGTGAGAGGGCCTCCAAAAAGCTGGCTGCTGCAATGCCCACCCCAGCATCCCTGTTCCAGATGTGCACAGCTGTGTGCCACTGCAGGTCATCCATCTGCTGAACATGACATGGGGCGCTGCTGGGCTTCCACTGGGGATCACAGGTTTCACTCAGGAGAAAAAGAAAAGAAGCCAAGAGGCAGGTGTCAGGTTGGAGTAATGGTGAACATTGGCCCAGGGGTAGCACTTTGCCGTTCAAATCCCCGTATTACTAAAGCTGTGTGTTTGCTGTGCACTGATGATGCCCATCAACTCCAGTGCACAGGAAGCCACGATCCCTGCCCTCAAGGAGCCTACAGGTAATTGTCACAGCCGCCCTCACAGGAGCTGAGACTCATTTGTAAAATATTTGACACACACGCAGAGCAGAGAAGACTCACCGAGGGGCTTGTTATGAAAATAGACTCAGTGATCCATACAAACAGCCTCATTGGGAAGACTGGGGGTTCTTCACAATGCAGCCCCTTGACTGATTTTAAACCAAACCAGAGAGAGAGACACACACACATGCCCCAGAGGAACCCACTCTGGTTCTTGGTCTTCAACAGCCAGCGTGCCTTGGGCCATGTGCCAGCAGATGGCACCCTGCCGCCAGTAACAAGGGCTCAAAACAGGGCCAGCGGCAGCTGGATTCTGCGATTCTTGTCTGTAGGGAGCCCAGCCCTGTCCCAGAGGCCATGCAGCTGACTTATGCCAACAGACACCTCGCAGAGCAGGCAGCGGGACCAGAGCCTCAACTGTTCTGGGAGGAGGAACCTGAGTGCACCTCGCCTTTGCCTCCGCCCCCACAAGACCAACAGGCGTTACCAACCCAAAGTCAGAAGAGGCCAAAATAGTCAGCCAGTTCCCCCCAATTGGGAGATATTTTAATATTCTAAATGATGGTTCTTTCTATTTTCCTTTTGGGGGTGCGGGGCAGGGAGGGTAACATGTCTTTCCAGCTTTTCACCTCATCACAAGGCTAGAAATGTTTTTATGCAAAATCTGAGATTCTCAGGTAATTGCCTGACTCCAGGAGCTGGGCCTTTAAAGAAAAAACACCAAATATCATGAAACTTGGTGTAAAGCCATGAGAGTTTGCACCACTGCAGCATGCAGAGACAGAGCCCCTTATTATAGATCCCAAGGAGGGAAAATGACCAACTCCCAGAATACTGGGAACCTGAGATCACGCAGTCTGCCAGGAGATGGCTCCCTAGGGCTGAGTGTCCACAACCCTGGGGCTTTCCTGGGTTCTATCTCAGACAGAGCTGGGCTGGGGATGGTTTTCCCAGCCTGTGGAAATTTTTGAGATTCTGAAAAATGTTTCTGTCCCAAATCAAAGCAAAAAGTCCAAATCTCAAAAATTTTCCAAACCAAAAAAAAAAAAATTGGTTTGGATCAATAATGTGTCAATAAATTCAGAACCTTCCATTTTGATTTCAACTTTTACAAAAATCTTTACTGTAATTATCTTAAAATTGTAAATGAAAATATATTTCCAGTGAAATACTGGACTGTTTTGTTTTGAAAATGTCAACATCAAATGTTTTGACAATTTCCAAACTTTTTTTCAAAATGTTTTCAAGTGGAGAAGTTCATCCATTTTCCCACCCACCCACCCAACGCGGGTAAGTTTTGGTTTCAACAATTGGGCATTTTTCAATGGAAAAAAAGTTTTGTCAAAACCCAGCTTTATCTAACTGCCGACCCCTTTCCACATTTGGAAATGTGTCTGCGTTTGTGTCTTTGGCAAACATACTCCTATTAAAAGAACAGGTGGGATACCATTCTGTCCCTGGCCCCCTCCCAGCCCCTGCGATGCTGTCTAGTGATCAGTCCTGCAGCCAAACCAGACCTACCTCACACCTCCCTGCTGCCCTGCCCTTGCAGACAGTCTGCTGAGGGCCAGACTCTCTGCTGGCGTCAGTGGACAAACGGTGCCCCCTCATTGCAGAGGAGGCAGAGTGACTCACACCAGCTCAGGATCTGGCCCTCCATCATCAGCATCCTGGGGCTTCGCATGCTCCTGCAGGAGGCTGAGCTGAGCAGGAAAGCTGGGGCCAGCCCATCCAGATGAGCAGGAACCAGCAAAGCACAGTAGGGCTCGCAGGAGAAGGCAACGTTCTAATTCCTAAGCTGCAAATGAATTCCCGTGGAGACAGAATTACAGCCACATTAGCAGCACATTAGTTCAACATGACCCAGTAAATGTTGTTATTGCCATGAACACCGATGTTATTTGCAATAATTGGCCACTAATTTTAGCACCTGCTTTCCTACTGCACTCATCTTCCAGGGCGCCACACCTGACATATGAAGCCCAATTTCTCAGCTTTAATGAACAAAGATATACTTTCTGCCAGCAGAGCTGAAACAGCATTACAAAGATATGAAATTATAATAAGATCCTCCCAGCATTGATAAAGCACCTGCAGTCAGTCCAATCATCCCAAGCCTGCTTAATAATATTGCAACAGCTACCCAAAGGATTTGCAGCCTGTACGAACCACACTGCCAGGGGTGGCTCTAGGGATTTTGCCGCCCCAAGCATGGCAGGCAGGCTGCCTCCTGCAGTTTACCTGCAGAGGGTCCGCTGGTCCCGCGGCTTTGGTGGACCTCCCAGAGGCGTGCGTCCACCGAAGCTGTGGGACCAGCGGACCCTCCACAGGCAAACCGCAGGAGGCAGCCTGCCTGCTGCCCTCACCGTGCCGGCAGAACGCCCCCCGCGGCTTGCTGCCCCAAGCACACACTTGGCGTGCTGGGGCCTGGAGCCGACCCTGACAGCTGCAAGCCAGGTGCTGGCTGGTGTCGTAGGTATGCGTGGCCCCTGTCTGCTAAAGAAGGAGGCCAGGTCCCTGCCTGGAGGCGCCTAAAGACAAACAGGTACTAGAGCACTCCTCTGCCCACTCTCATTGCTCAGCAGAGCCATCCCTCGGCAAAAGCTGCATGAACTGGGGCCCAGCGTCACTCTGCGCCGGAGACCAGCCCCATCGGTCCCACAGAGGGAAGTGGCTCATCTCCTCAGCCCCAGGAGCCCACGAACCAAAAAGCTCCCCAGCCTATTAGCCACACGGCCTCCATTGGCCCCCCAAGTCATGCTAATGTCTGAGTGAGAATTCCTGCCCAGAGCTGGCTCCAGTGAAGCTGATGGGGTCCCCTGGGTATGAAACGCTGGGCACACCAGGGAGACAGTGTTCAGCAGGCAGGAGAGGGCCACATCAGGGAAGCTGACCTGTGCGGATGAGAGCTTTGTGACTGCCAAAGGACTGCTGCCCCTGAGCAGGGATACGCGTCTTTGCACTGGCTGTGACATTCCCTTAGGCCCCATTGGGACCCCTGTGTGAACTCATGTGCCCTTCCTCTCCCTGCAGTGGGACCCTCTCTGCGCTCTCCCTCCACACTCACCTGGGAAGTCAGGCACTGCATCCCCCATAACATGATGGCTGGTGACACGGGGGGTCTCTGCACCCCACCCTAGGCCACACAACCAAGCCATGGGTGGGACTGGAGCCCACAACCGCTAGTTAGCAGGCTGCCTTGCTTTGGAGGGTTGAGGATGCTGAAGTTGTCATGAGCTGGTCTCCCAAAACCAAAGCATGCCTGACCCCTCTCTACCACTTTCCTCTACAGTAAATCCAGGGGATTCTTTGCACCCAGCAGGACACAGATGGGAGCCAAGAGCCTGAGATGGTAACAGGAGGATTTCACCTCTGTGGCACTTAGCAGTGAAAATCTTTAGGGCCCACACTCCGAGTCACTCAGGGCTGAGCTAAGCCAATGTGACAAATCTGAACCTGGCACGTGTAGCCTGCCTCTGAGTAACCCGCTCTGCACTCAGTGATGGAGACTTTGAAGGAGTGAATTCTCCTCGGGGTGGAGTTTTTGACAGACTCATTTCAGGTTTCGTGCACTTTACCTGTGTTTTCAGTTGCTCTGCTCTGACTTTTGTGGGCACATGATCTACATGTCAGCACCGGCAGGAAGCGGATTCTCAGCTGCCAGCTGCACAGTTGTGGTACCGGAGGAGAGCTGGCCAGGAAAGGGAGCAAAGGATGGAAGCAGTGCTGGGTGGGATGGGAAGAATGGGGATTGGGTTTCTGAAAAGATCCACAGATGACACCATCTCCCTGTGTCTGGAGTGAAGCTGGTGCTTTTCTGAAAATGCTCAAGCCCTCATATTACACCGTGTGGATGGGGGGTCTGGGAAGGCACAGCTCTTCCCGCCCCTCAGCACTTTCAGCCTGGCATCTGAACCAATTTCATCCCGCTGTTCTGTAACGGTGAAGGGTGCTTCAGCCGAAGAGGAAACAGTGACCCCAAATATGAACACTAAGCAATGTTGTAACTGACACATCACCTGCCAAATGCACCTTCTAGGTCTGAGGCAGGGCCAGAGTCAAGGAGTGCAGCCAGTGTGCTGGCCAGTGTCCCAGAATGCATTACAGCAATCTGGGAGTGGCTCTAAGTTACACAGGCTGCAAACAGCAGCTGGAGTTCACCCCCTTTCTTTCCTGCTTTGTTCCAGCAACTCCCCTTACACTGCTAGTTGCCAAGGGGGGCTATATGGGCTGCTATGCCACTTCTTTACCAGTAGAGGAGCCTTCTACACTGGGCTAATTCTGCCAAAATCAGATTATTCATTGGCTTTGCAGCCCAAATCTCCTGGCTGGTGGGTACGGCACCACGTCCCCACCCTGCACTAGAGGACATGGCCATGACTGCTGTATCCCTTCCCTCCACCCTGCCTCTGCATTGCTCTGCTCAGGGATGCAGTGAGAGGTCAGTAAAGTACCTGGCCCACTGTGGGGCTCTGCAAATAACGAATATCAGCAGACTGGAAAGCTGGGGAGGTGCAGAAGCGTGGCCCTTGGATCAAGAGCTCAGCATGTGCAGCAGCTATGGGCCTGCAGGAGCCAGCCGGGGTCCCTGCCCCACAAGGGCCTTTCACAGGGTGATGGCTCACTGTTTGCCTGGTGCTGGAAAGGCTTTCACCATCCAGGGCTGTGCTCAGGTGTCTGTTCTGCTCTGAATCTACCTGCAGAAAGGCCCCATGGTCCCTCCCCAGCCCCTCGCTCAGTGTTACAAGTGTTAGAATTCCACTGACAGCTTTGAAGAGACATTTCTTCTTCATCAGAGACTGGAGGGCAGCATGGGCAGAGGGCAATGCTGACACCCAGGTGACTCCTGGCGCTGTTACAAAATAGTAATGATGCTACTGTCTCTGCTGCTCAGAATTCAGCTCCCTAGGACGGGATGAAAGAACAGTAGTTTATTTCCTCATGCAATTGCTACGTGATCTATCCTCTCAGGCCAGGGAAATAAGGTTCTTTGCTGTAGGAGACACAGGAACTCACGGATTCTGTCTCCTTTCTGATCACGCTGTGCACTAATGACACAATCAATGCTCATTTATTGTTTAAGGCCATAATATCAGGATGCTATCAGCCAATGTGACAACTGCACAGAGACCTGGTGTCTCCAGCAATCCCTGTGCAAGGCAAAGATAACAAAAACCATCCAGTTCAGCAGAGATGAAATCATTCAGTGAGCCCAGATTGCTCAAGCTGAACATTCTGCATTTTAGGGTCATTTGAGGCAGACTGCTGCTCTCCTTCCCAAGGGAGGAAGTAGATAAGACTGGGAACACCTGGCAAAAGGGATTCTTTTGTACTTTGATTTTTCAATGACTTAGGGTATGTTGGGCATCTTTCGGTAGAAGTGAGTGTCACAAAAATATCTTTCTGCTTTTATCTGAGGTGGGGGAAGCTTCTGGTCTTTTGGGCGTGAGATTTCTACCAAGACTTCAGAATACACAATAGCTCCCTTATGACAAAGGTTTTTTTTTAGAGTTTATTGTCTGCTGCCATCAATGGGGGGGAGGGAGCCAGAAGAGACCTTTAAAAACCAGACTCTTAGGATGGGCTTGAATATTCTGTTCCAGATAGTGCCTATGTATGTGCCTAGCAGGCAACATGTGCCTGCCTGATTTGAACAGACGACTGTGACCCGACATTTAAACCTTCGGGCTTTGTAGAATGTTGTCATGTTTCTCCTTAGTAAGCACTCAGCCAAGCGATAGTGCACTGAGCTTCACCAGTGCCCTCTCTCTCTGGCCGCAGGATCGAGCTCTGCACACATGTAACTCTCTTCATCTTTTCTTGGTCTGCTCCTTACCACTTGTCATGGTATAAAACCCCACTTTGAACCTTAGAGTCCAAAAGATGAGGTACCAGCATGAATCCCGCTAAGCTTAATTACCAGCTTCGATCTTGTAATGCTGCCACCAACCAGGACTTGGAGTGCCTCATATACTCTGGTCCCCACAAAACCTTCCCTGGGGACCCTCAAGACCCAAACCCCTTGAGTCTCACAACAAAGGGAAATAAACTATTCCCTTCCCTCCTTTCTTCCTCCTAGATCCTCCCATCCCTGGGTACACTAGGAGATCACTGTGATTCAAACTCCTTGAATCTTAAAACAGAGAGGAATGTTACCTCCCTGCTCTCCTCTTTTCCCCTCACCCGGAGGCAATACAGATTCAAACTCCATGAATCTAAAACAAAGAGGAAATTTACCTTTCCCCCCATTCCTCTCTCTCCCTTCTCCCACCAATTCCCTGGTGAGTACAGACTCAGTTCCTTTGAGCCTTAACAAGGGGAAAAAATCACTCAGATCTTTAAAAAAGAAAAGCTTTTAATAAAAGAAATAAAAAGTAAAAATTATCTCTGTAAATCAAGATGGAATATTACAGGGTCTTTCAGCTTATAGACACTAGAGAGAACCCAGCATACATACAAATAAAAATCTTTCCAGCCAAATACACATTTGCAAATAAAGAAAACAATCAAAAGAGACTAAACCGCCTTTCTACTTTTGTACTTACTAAATTTGAATAGAAGATTAGATGTAGGTAAGTGTGGTCATTCTCAGAACCCAGAGAGAACAAAGCAAAACCCAGAAACCACAAACAAAGGCTTCCCTCCACCAAGATTTTAAAGTATCTTGTCTCCTGATTGGTCCTCTGTTCAGGTGTTCCAGGTTCACTGTTTGTTAACCCCTTACAGGTAGAAGAGACATTAACCCTTAACTATCTATTTATGACACCACTCTTGGAGCTTTGCAAGTTATGCATCAAGAAACAAGAGGAACATGATTGCAGATATTCCCAGAACACATCCCATCTGAGAAATGTTCCCAGTAAATCTGGAGTTTGTGCAAAATTAGATCAAAAAGAAAAAAATAGTGAGGATGAAAATGTTTCTTAATTTATTATTTACTTGGAAATTTGCAAATGAGTCCCAGTTTCATGACTTCCAAGCAAAACCAGCTAACATCTATGGAAAAAACACTGTCAAATTCAGGTGAGTCCTAGATGTAATGGGATTACTTTGGGTTATGCATGTTGGCATCTGTGTTTCAAAAAGTAAAGATAATTGCAGACCTTTACAATAAAGCAACCTCTGCAGCCCAGGAACAATTATATTTTTCAAAGGAGGCGTACATGTCTCTACATCTAGTAATTACCAATTACAGAGATACCTGCTCTGTTATCATAACAAGATCTCCAGATAGCTGTAAAGGTCTAATTGCAATGCATTTAATTCAGAAATCACATGCTAATGGGTTTGACCTTTCTACCGATAGCTGTGGCGTGATAGCACTTTAAAGGTTGTACAGAATACTGATCCGTCTATTTCCTGTGCACTTCTTCTTTCACCATCCAGTGGTCACCCAGGGCAGGAACGAGTAGGTTTGTCTGACATATCGGGCCCATCCCGTGGAGTTTTCCTGCTACTCAGATCCCAGACGAGACCACTGCTCAGTTCTGGGAGCTCGTGCTAGTGGGAGATGTCCTTTCAAACTGCTCCTGAATGTGGGGAGGGGAAGTGTGATGGGGGTAGGTTCAAAGTGTCTCCCCTTCTTTTCCCACATGCTGCAGAAGGTGTTTGCTTGGTGTGGGGGGTCCTGTGCCAGGTTCTCACCTGGCATATGAACCAGCAATCTGATCCAGTCTGTCAGTGCAGAAGAAGCACATATGTTACATTCCACAGTCAGCACAATGACTGGTAACTTCACTTTGTTCCCTACATCAGAGATGGTGGGGAGCTCAGAATCCAGTCTAGGGCAAAGTGCTGAAGCCTGGAGCAAGGCTGAGGTCTCCTCCCCAGAACACTAGACAACAGCCTCGGCTGGAGCTGGAGATTGGTGGGGCGCACTGAACTGGACATTACAGTCTGCTAATATTTAGAGTGCACTACACCACTAGCTCTGGATTGGAACTTCAGAGGGTTCAACGGTCTCCCTAGCTGGATGGGCTGGTGGGTAAGGTGTGGGACTAGGTACCTGGGGGATGCAGGTTTAATTCTTGGCTCTGATACAAGCTGTTTGTGTGACCTTGGGCAATCACTTAAACTCACTGGGTCTCAATTCCCTATTTGTAAAAGATGGACAATAAACCTTCCACTCTCCCCCCCTCCCATGTCTGCCTTTCCTGCACACTCTCTGATGTAGACACTAACCAGGAGTTTGTACAGCCCCTAGCACGATAGGCCTGGAGCCCTGGGAAGGTGTTTCTGTAATACCAGTACAAATCAGCTAATGTCTTTTCTACTTCAGATCATTTAAATTGAGCTTGTAAAAATCCAAAAAAAGGGTTTGTATTTTTCTTCAATCAAGTCGAGATGGAGAAAGGCTGAGGGCAGCCGTCTTGTGAAACTCTGGCCTCGTTCAGGAGTGGGTCTTCGTTCCCAAGTGTCTGCTTGCTACAGTGTGCAGGGATTGTTGCTATTAAAAAAAATCACCTTTCAGACCATTTTGAAGAGTGCCCATTATAGCCTGGTCAAGCAGCAGCTGCGAGGAACATAACTGCATGCAGTTCTGTGAAAGCTGTAAACAGAGCACCAGGAACCATTGATTAATGTATTTCTCCCCTTTGCCTGGCTGGCGAGCAGATCGTGATGTTCTTTGAAATTATTTTCCAATAGCTTCCTCTTGGTTGACTGTTAAGCGAATGATTCTAGCGGCTGCAAGCAGTGATGTGGGGGCCCATCAATACGTGAAAAATGTGCTGCAGTTCTCAGTGATTTGAGCATTGGCCTGCTAAACCCAGGGTTGTGAGTTCAGTCCTTGAGGGGCCATTTAGGGAACTGGGGCAAAAATCTGTCTGGGGATTGGTCCCCCTTTGAGCAGGAGGTTGGACTAGATACCCCCTGAGATCCCTTCCAACCCTGATATTCTATGATTCTATAATGCAGGACACACTAGGTAACATTCTCGGGCTTGGGTTCTCCAGGAAGTCAGGCTAGATTATCAGAATGATCTTTCTGGCCTTAAAATCTGCCTGTCCGTGGAATCTTGGACTGTTTGGTTGAGAGCTTTCTTTGACAGGTAACAAGCCTTGTGGATGAGGGGAAGCGGTAGACATGGTATATCTCGATCTATGATTCTATAAGTGATGTTCGTGCTTCACAAACTCACCCATTAATGTCCCTCTGATGTGACATGACTGAGCTGGAAACTGATTTTAACTCCTAAATATTAGCCTCACTGTCCTAGGTTACATGTTAACATCACTGCTGGAAATCCATCCACAGGAGCTGGGTCCTTATGTCTCTGCTTGTCTCAGCGAGTAAAATTTTCCCATATACTTGTTCCTCAACACAGATTTGATCTGCATGCTCAGTAAGCATATGGCCTAGTGAAATCCTTTAGTTTTCCAAGACCCTGATTTCTTTTCTGCTAAGAGAATGACTCTCTCTTTGCAAGTTACAAGTTCCATTAAGCCTGTCAGATTTTCTGCTCAAGCATTCCCCTAGCCACTGTGACATGGCTGACAGCAGTGGTTTGCCAGATCCGGCCATTGGGCCAGGTACTCTGGTGTCTTGCCTACTGCTGAGGGGAGCTTCTGGGTGGAATGTGGGTGGAGCGAGGGGCAGGGCCATGATCCTGGCACCAGAGCCCAAAAAAGATTCATCCGGGCCTGATACACCCCACTGTGCAGTGCTGTGCATGAGAAAGGTGGTGGGTGGGGGAAGCACCTCCAGCTGGACAGTTCCCTCTGCAGTCTGAACACTATTACTCTTACTGGCTTCATTTGCATAATTATAGTTAAGGACAGGTATAGTCACGGGTCTGTGATGTTTTCCCTGCTGCCTCTCAGTCCCTCCCGAGGTTGCCGCCTTGGACTGCTCTGCAGTGACCCTTGAGCATGTCACGCCCACACGCTCTGCTCAGTCTCCCCAGGTTAAAGGTGTCCCACATTTAAAGGGGTCATGTGATGCAGATTCCATAATCACTCACATCATCCATGAGGAACCAGCTTGTTCCTTGATGAGGGAAGAGCAGGGCAATGCCGGAGCATCCTGCACAGACCTGGAAGGTGGACAGAGAAATGATGAAAAAGGTCCCTGTTTTCCCTTCGTCTGGTGTCTTCAGCAGGCAAGAGCAGGATTCAGGTGCCAATGTTCGGGTTTGCTGGAAAGGAGTGTGCAGAATCCCTGAAAGGTAAATGAATTTCAATCACTATGTTATTACTGTCATTACCATCAAATGTTTTCATTATAAATGAGCATGGAAGTTCTTCTGTAATCTCCAGTATAAATCATCCTTAGTACTCACAGATGGTGAAAAACGATTCATTTTGTCTCTAGTTCTCTATCCTGCCCTTTATGTTTCTGTTTACTCTTTCCTCTCCAGGTCTGCATAGCATGTGTGAGTTTTAATATTTAATTGACATGGTTTTTTTATTTATACCTCCTGGTGTTTTGCTGCGTCCAGATCTGGGGGTCAGCAGCATGTCAAAATGGAAGTGATGCTGTTTAATAGGTTCTCAGATTTATAACTGATCAGGTGTTGATGTTATGCCAGCCATTTCCCAGCATCTCTGGCTGTCTAACTCAAACTGGCCCAGAGATCAGGGTGTAACAGGAAGAGAAGCCTCGGTTTAGCAGGTGCTACAGAGAGATGTGTCCTTAAGGCCTCTAGAACAGATAATCTCCTGGGCCCAAGCAGCTGAGACCCAAGAGTAGATTCTAGGCCAGAGGAAAAGTTCTGCTCAGGTTCTTGGAGCAGGCCCATCACCGCAGTATCTGAGCACCTCCGATGCAGAAAATACAGGCTTGGTGGAACTACCATTAAGTGAATACACAGAGTAACTAGTAATGGAATGATGTCAGACTGGAGGCAGATCTCAAGTGGCGTTTCACAGGGATCTGTTCTGGGTCTGATGTTGTTTAACATCTTTATTAATGAGCTGGATATAGGAATAGAGAACATATTTATCAAATGGGCAGGTAATGTAAAGCTGTGCAGAGGGGCTGCAAACACTCTAGAGGATAGAACTAAAATTAAAAGGGATCTTTATCAATTGAAGAACTGGGCCATAGACAACAAAATGAAATTCAATAAATGTAAGGTGCTACACTTAGGGAAAAAAACCCAAATGCACAAATACAGAATGGGGGATAACTGGCTTGGCAGCAACACTGCTGAGTAGGATCTGGGAGCTGTGGTGGATCACGACCTCAACATAAGTCAGCAATGCAATGCTGTTGCAAAAAAAGTAAATGCAATTTTAGGATGCGTTAACAGAGGCAGAGTATGCAAGTCATGGCAGATGATATCACTCTACTCAGCACTGGTTAGGCCTTAGCTGGAGTACTGTGTCCAGTTTGGGTCACCAACGTATAGAAAGGATGTAGAGAAAGTGGAAAGGATCCAAAGGCGAGCGACAAAGATGATCAAAGGGATGGAATGCAGCCATATGAGCAAAGGCTGAAGGAACTGGGTATGTTTAGTTTGGAAAAGAGGAGAATAAGGGGGGATATGATAGCGGTCTTCAAATACTTGAAAGACTGCCATAGAAAGGATGGAGAAAAAATATTCTCTCTTGCCCCAGAGGGCAGGACAAGAGACAATGGGTTCAAACCACAGCAGAGCAGATTTAGATTAAATCTCAGGAAAAACTTCCTAACCATAAGAACTGTAGGACAATGGAGCAGACACCCTGGGAGGTCGTGGAAGCTCTTTCACTGGAGGTTTTCCAAAGGAGGCTGGATAGCATCTGTCTGGGATGGTTTAGACCCAACAAATCCTGCATCTTGGCGGGGGGTGAGACTTGATGACCCTGGCGGTCCCTTCTAGCCCCATGGTTCTATGGGACCAGGTGTTCGGAGGCCAGGTGTTCTCTCTGTGCACCATTCGCCTGACAGCATTCCTGTTGTTTCTCTAATTATCTGTGGGCACAAGATGAATTCCTGTGGGTGGTGCTGCAGTCAGGAGCCCTGGGAGCCCACCCTTCCCCTACAACTATCTCTGCTGTTAACTCTCATACAACTAGCTCCACCTGCCAAATCCAGCCAGCTCCCTCCCCCATGGGGGTTTAACCCCCCCCCCAGGTGTAATGTGTTTTCTGCTGATTTATGTTCATTTCACTTAGTAAACAAGGCAGCCACAGGGAAAGGTGTGGAACCAGCCCGGCCCCAGCAGGCTTCCCTATGGCCTGTGATGGGATTTGCACCATGAACCCAATGCCTGGTGTGCCACACAAACCGTGTGCCTCTGGTTGTCTAGGCAAAGGTTTCCATGATGCTAAATAAAGCGAATTGTGAGTTTGAGCAGCTGGATTCCTTCTCAGATGCCAGTTAGTGATAAGAAATGTGCATCCAGCAGAAACTTGTACGTAGTAAATTATATGGGGCTCTGACCTACAGTGATGACAAGCAGAAAAATACCAATTTCTAGCAGTTATTCAATTGGCTCCAAGCAGACGTTTATTTTCAAAGCTGCGTCTTGTTTGCTGTGTCTTGTGTAATTGGCTTATGCCATGAACAGGAGATGGTTCAACTGATGTTATACTACAGCTGAGAAATGTAAGGGAATATATGTCTGCAGGTTGGCTATACTCCTGATGCCCATCTCAATCATACACAAATCAAGTCTGAAATATAATCAGCAGCCTCCAATAACATGTGCACATTATCTGCAGGCCCATGTATGGATACTGGTCCAAATTAAATTTGGCCAGTTCATCACTTTTTAGTATCTTGTAGTGTTCTCTTGGCAGCCATGTAAAATCAAGCAGTGTGCATCTGGTAGGTAAAAGTTGTCCCAGTGGCATTATGAATCCAGATATCTGTGCCATTGCTGGAGTCCCCAAAGGAAATAAAAGTTACATCATAGTGGTACATTTCTATCCTGGAATTCCCTTCTCCTGTCTTGATAAAATAAGAGATGAGCGCATAAAAGATTTAAATTACCTAGAGAGATATTGCTGCCCTTTTAGTGAGACATTAGAAATTGGGATTTAATCTCATTTTTGGAAGATGATACATTTTTAGTATTGTGCAATCTTTTCTACCCCCTTTTTGCCCGACTCTGTGCTGTATAATTTCACACCAAGGTAGGATTTGACCTGTAATGAGAAATAACAGTATTATTTCCATTGCATCTTCCTTGTGCTTTATTCCTGAAATTAGCACTGGCTTCCCCAGCCAGGAATGTAGCATCAACCACTCACAAAATGTCTCCACTAATTAAAATGAGATCATCCATTTTTAATGACCACATTAACAGCTCTCTGGCTGCTGCTGCTGGGTTTTTTCCCTTGTGTCTTCCTTGCATTGCTGCCCTGGATCACAAGTGTGATAAGTGGCATCTTCTTACCAGTATCTGACCCTTTCTGCTGTACTATAGGAACTCACAACATTTCAAACCAACCAAAGGAAGTATATGGAGATACACCTATCCCAAAGAGCGGGAAGGGACCCTTCACTAGTAGGACCAAGTACTGATTTTGCCCCAGATCCCTAAATGGCCCCCTCAAGGACAGAACTCACAACCTTGGGTTTAGCAGGCCAATAGTGGTTTGAGCATTGGCCTGCTAAACCCAGGGTTGTGAGTTCAATCCTTGAGGGGGCCATTTAGCGATTTGGGGATTGATCCTGATCTCCTGAGGTCCCTTCCAACCCTGATATTCTATGATTCACTGAGTGATCCCTCTGCCCCTTAAAACCTCTGAGCGATGAGAGCTTTGACTCCTGATCATAGAATTGTAGAACTGGAAGGGACCTTGAGAGGTCATCTAGTCCTGTCCCCTGCACTCATGGCAGGACTAAGTATTATCTAGACCATTCCTGACAGGTGTTTGTCTAACCTGCTCTTAAAAACCTCCAATGGACAGGGGAGGGATAGCTCAGTGGTCTGAGCATTGGCCTGCTAAACCCAGGGTTGTAAGGGGGCCGTTTAGAGATCTGGGGCAAAAATCTGTCTGGGGATTGTCCTACTTTGAGCAGGGGGTTTGACTAGATGACCCCCGGAGGGCCTTTCCAACCCTGAGATTCTATGATTCCACAACCTCTCTAAGTAATTTGTTCCACCACTTAACTACTCTGACACTTAGGAAGTTTTTCCTAATGTCCAACCTAAATCTCCTTCACTGCAGCTTAAGCCCATTGCTTCATGTACAGTCCTCAGTGGTTAAGGAGAACAATTTATCACCCTCCTCTTTATAACAACCTTATCTGTATTTGAAAACTGTTATCATGTCCCACCTCCATCTTCTCTTCTCCAGAATAAATAAGCCCTTTTTTTTTTCAATCTTTCCGGAAGGTCTGTTTTTAGATCCTTTCCATCATTTTTGTTGCTCTTTGCTGGACTTTCTCTTATTTATTCCATATCTTCCAGAACTGTGTGGTCCTTCAGAACTGGACAAACTACTTTCAGCTGATGAGCCTTTTCAGTGCTGAGTAGTAGCGAAAGAATTACCTTTTGTGTTTGCTCACAAATTCCCGTCTACCCCCTGCTAACCCCCCCCTTCCACCCTCCAACCTCTCGTGCGCAGAACCCCTGAAACCATGTTCAAAGGCTACTTTCATGATACAGCAGGCCAAAGGCAGCCATGAGGCGTTAGCCAGGGGCCTTTATTCCCTGCGCAAGGAGGATAGGTTTGCTTTAGATTTAACTAGAGCCCTACTCCATTACGAGCACCATGACTCAATTAGAGCACTGTACTTCATCATGGAAAAAAACCCCTGCTCAGTCAGACAGTGTTGGGAGTTGAAGGCAGGAAGGTTATTGGAGCAGAGTGAGTTGCAGAGAGCAGAAAGAGAAGAGAAAGAGAAGAGAAGAGTTTGAAGAGAGAAATAGAACGTTTGGAGGAGTGCTGTGGTGATTGTGAAGTCCCAGAAGAAACCCTAGGTAAGGAGGCACCAGCTTGTGTAGAAGGGAGGCAAGAAGCCCTTCACAAGCTGAAGGGTAGGAGAGGGAAGTAACCCAGGGAAGGAACCGCTAAAGTCTAGTGGTTCACCACAACCCTCAGGCCCTGGGTTGGGACCTGGAGTAGAGGGCAGGCCCAGCTCCCTCCCTCTCCACTCCCCTCCTCCAAGGACACTAGTGGAGTAAGTAAGAAACCGGTGTCAGAGGCAAGCAATAGCGCCCTGACTACCCCAGAGAAGAGAAAACGCGAGACCCAGCAGAATAGTACCAGGCAATTTCCCACCTTTGTTTGCATCACATGTTGACTCATATTTACTGCTTGATATCCACTATGACTAGGGCTCCATGTTTGTCAGAGGTCGCAGAAGTCTCAGATTCTGTGACTTCCTGTGACCGCTGTGGCTTCTGCATGGCCAATGTGCTGTCCCCTGTCACGGAGTCCCCGGGCGATGCTCTGGAACAGCTCCCCACAAAGCCAGGCAGGACTTTGGGGAGCCTCCTCCCTTGGAGCAGACTTGTTCAGGGGCAAGAAGCTCACACGTCTTCACCTCCTGGGTCTCTCCTTGGAGCATTCAGCTCTCGCCCCTCCGTGCCGCTTCCCCACAGCGAGCCCACCCAGGGCGGGTCCTGGAAGCCACAGGTCCTGCACCCCCACATTTGGCCATCAGACCGTGACTCCTTCAGCCAGCAAAACAAGAGGTTTATTCGATGACAGGAACAGGGTCTAAAACAGAGCTTGTAGAATACAGTGAACCGGACCCCTCGGCCGGTCCATTCTGGGGGTCAGTGAGCCAGACCCCACGTCTGCACTTCACTCCTCGTCCCCAGGCAGCTCCAGACTAACAACCTCCTCCACCCCTCTCTCCTAATGCTTAGTTCCTTTCCAGGCCAGGAGGTTCACCTGATCTCTTTGTCTCCAACACCTTCAGCTGGCACCTTTGCAGAGGAGGGGCCCAGGTCATCAGTTGCTAGGAGACAGAGTGCCAGGCATTTAGGTGCACTGGCCCTTTGCTCTGCCAAATATTTAAGAACTGCCATGGGGACACTGAGGCAGGAACACAGTATTCAGAGAAAACATTAAGAACATTCCTAGTTCATCACATCCCCAGAGTCAGCTACTCTGGCAGCCCTGGGGACAGCCATACCGACCACTGCTGGAGCAGCTCTACAGTCAGCCACTCAGGTGACCCTGCAGCCAGCTGCACTGACCTCACAGCTGGTCCCAGGGACCACTCAAGCAGTGACCAATGCAGCTGGGCCTGGGGACCACCTGAGCAGCCACTGACCCCACAAGGCTCCCCCCACCAAGATTCAGTCAGGGGTATTTATGGTATAAGTCATGGACAGGTCCATGATCTTTTTTGTTTCTTGCCCGTGACCAGTCCATGACTTTTACTAAAAATACCTGTGATTAAATTGTAGCCTTAGCTATGATCCCCAGACTCTTTTCTGCAGTGCTCCTTCCTAGCACTTTGCATTTGTCCTTACTGAAGTTCATCCTATTTATTTCAGACCATTTCTCCAGTTTGTCAAGATCTTTTTGATTTCTAATTCTGTCCTCCAAAGCGCTTGCAACCCTCTCAGCTTGGCATTGCCCACAAACAAGTGTGCTCTCTATGCCATTATCCTAATCATTTATGAAGATATTGAATAGAACAGATCCCTGCAAGACCCACTTGATATGCCCTTCCAGCTCCATTGTAAACCATTGATAACTGTTCTCTGAGTAGTTTGCCAACCAGTCTGCACCCACCTTACAGTAGGTTTGTCTAGGCTGTATTTCTTTAATTTGTTCAAGAGCCTTTCTAAAGTCGAGATCTGTGTTCTTCCTGAAGTCCTTTATGGTCGCTATGAACTATGGCAGGTGCTGTGAGTAACCTGGGAACAGGGAGGATGTTCACAGCCCTTTGCCGTTGTGAGAACAGATAATGCAGGTGAGAACCACAACCCCTGCAGTTAGTTACAAACCCAAGGGCTGGGGATGCAGTCCCTGCCCTTTGGCTGTAGGTGCCTGTACTCCCGTGTGGAACGTTAAGTACGTTAAGTATGGATGTAAGAGCTTTGCTGGATCTGGCTTTCCTTTGGAGGTTGTACCGAAGCCTGGATTATTCTTTGGCCCTGGTCAGAGTTCCTAGTGCCAAATGGAGAGGAGAATGGAGGACAGGTTAAAAGACAATGGAGGGAAAGGAGTATGTGCAAAGCTACAGCAATACACCGTAGCATGCAAAGTGCCACCCCATACGTGAAGGGCTCAGTCCCGCATGCATTGTGATGCAATCTAGCTAGCCCAGAGCAGGTTTCAGTGCAGCTCAGCTTGCCTGGTGGGTTATGGCATCACAGCAAGGACACAAACTAATGTTCCAAAAGCATCTCATCTTCTGAAGAAAGTTAGAAAAATGGGCTTGTGCCCTTTGTGGCTTCCTGCAAGTCTAGGCTCACTTCTCCTTGTCCTGTAGAACTATGAGTGTTCAGTTCCCTCTCTTTGCTGGAGGTCTCCTTGGAGGCCCAGGAGAAAGGGGTCAGCTCTGAGCAAGGCTCGTTACTGCTGCTGCCTGCAGCCTTGGTGCCGGTGTGTATGGAAGCCCCCTTCTGGAACAGCACTGGCATCTCATCGCACTGGCTCTGTCACCTCCGGGCCTTCTCCGACTGGCTCAGGGCAGCAGTGTGGTCCTTAGCACTCCCCCGGGCCCTCCTGTGCAGAGTCGGCTGAGCCCAGTCAGGGTGGCACATAGCTGTCCTCGCTGCAGCCCAGCATCCCTGCCCCCATTCTCAGCAGGCCTTGGAGCCACTGAGAAGCTGGAAACATTCTTTCCCTTTTGATTAGACTCATTTAGCAAAGACCCCTCCCCCATGACTTTAGTGCCCCAAAGGCCCAGGGGCTGCCGGACTTTCAGCCTGGTCTGTGCAGCCTAGTCCCTCTGATGGGGTCAGCAGCACGTACCTGGCTCTGAGAACAGTGCCAGCAGGGAAAGGACCCAGCCCCCGGGCTCACTGCTAACGTTCGGCTAGTCCATAGTTTGGTGGCTGTTGTTGGTTTCCATGGTGGGTGAGAGAGTGCGGGGGGTGGGAGGGTGTTTAAAAGAAAACCCCACCAGAAACACTGTCCATTGTTTACAGCCTTGGGGGTTCTCTTGTGTTAATTACCATGATGATTAGCTGCTGTACCTGAAGGGCCCAATCTCGAGGTCCTCAAGAGAGCCCAGATGACAGGCATCGAAATGATGATCATGAAGTCACAGCTATGTTGGACTGGTCATGTCAGCCACATGGATGCCAACAGAATCCCCTGTCAGCTTTCCCAGGGCATCTGGCATATAGGTCATCCACGGAAACGTTACAAAGACACCATCAAAGCCAATCTGCAGTACAGCAGTGTCAAACCTAGGGACCTTGAGGACGCCGCCAGCGACAGAACACAGTGGCGTGCAACAGTCAGGAATACCTGCATCGCCTTTGAGGAAGACCGCTGCCAGCATCTACAAGAGGCACGCGAACGACGTCACAGAGCATCAGTAGCGCACAGTCCTCTGACTGCGAACTTCCCATGTACCATCTGCAACAAAATGTGCACCTCTAAAATTGGCTTGTACAGTCATCAGAGGGCACACCATGAGACCAACAATAGATGATCTGCACAGATTTGTTATCATCGGATCCATGGACTAGCAAGAAGAAGACCTGAAGGGCACTGCACTGCAACATGCCTGGAGCTGCCTCGTGTTACCGTCTGAGGCTACCTCCTGCATGTAGGTTTTGTTTAGAATGTCTTTAATGTGCAGCATTAGACAGATCATCTCTGTAATCACTGGAGAGCAACTTTACAGATTTGATTTTAAGAGGTTTAATTACATTTTGCTTAGTATCAAGTACACTATGTTAAGGAGGGTTAATTTGGAAGTTGTCTGAATTCTAGGGACTCAATTAGAAATAATTAACATCCATTTTTCTTTATTCTTGAACACATACGGGGCATTTATACGACTGATCCATTTCCTCCTGTTACAATCAATAGGCAGGTCTGCACCTAGGAGACAATGACTCCTTCACCAGAAGGTTGGATGACGCACAGTCTCCTGAGCTCAGAAAAAAATATCAGAATAAAATTGACACAATGGGTGGAATCTTTTGCACTGAAATCCAGCCCACCAGCTTGGTAAATGGAGACTCGGGCAGCCAGAAAACCTTGCTCTCTGTTTTAGATAAACTGATTTCCCCTAGTTCAGAGCTGAATGCAGGCTGTGCCAGGGCTGCTGGCCAGGATCAGACATATCCTCGTGGGGGTAACCCTCCATCTAGGAGTGGGCGTTTTGAGACCATGAGAAAGTCACCAGCAGAGGCCAATGAAGCAAAACACATGAACTGAGGGAGGAGACAAGCAGCCCATATTTCCAGATCTGGGCGGAAGAAGAAAAGAGGAGAAGGGCAGATTGGGCATATAGAATAGGAAAGCACAGAGCCAATCAGGTCTGATGGCTGCAGTGTGTTAATCGCTGTGTGTGTTAATGGGTCTCGGGTTAAACATGACAGAGAGCACCCCCTTAGTAAGAGTTTTGCCTAAACACCTTCCTCGTAAGCTGCAACAAGAAAACATCCCAGCAGGACTGCTTTGCTCGTGTACGTGAGCCGTGCCTAGAGGCAGGGTTCCCTGCTGCGCTCGACGGAGTCATGGCAATACTTGCTAGTCCGTCTCCCGGGCCCCAGCCAGACCGGCCTGGTTTTTCTTGGTTCCCTGCTAGATTTGGTCTGTGGTGCAGGGGCTACCATTTACTGTGTGTTTGAACAGCCCCCAGCACAATGGGCCACGGTGCAATGGTCAGGTGGAAAAACAATAAGGAGCTACAGGGTTGTGCCCCATATGCAGGGACCCCCCTTCCTGGGGTGGTCTAGCCCAGGGGTGTTTGTCCTAGATTTCCTATCACCTGAAGCGCTCTCCCATGGCAGTGCTGCAGGGGCTACTCATGCAGACAGGTGCGAAACAGCCGTGGCTCCCAGCACCTTGTCTACCCCCGCACTCCTACCAGTGCTGCCTTGGCGGGATGCTGGTGTAAACAAGACCTGGTGAGGGCCATGTGAACAGCAGGTGCTCAGAACCCCCCCTCAACCGCAGCCCCACTCCCCTCCCAATTAGGCCAGGTTAGCTTAGTTCGGCTCCCACAGCATCCCCTCGAAGTTTTGCCAGTTGCCTCAGTGGGGACAGGATCGGGCCATTCCCCTGTTTTCCTCACAAAAACACTTGCTAGTTGGACTCTCTATCTGGGCACCGCCTCCCCTCCGACCACCTGCAACGCACATGATTACACAGGTAACGGTATGCAAATTAGCCATGAAATTGGAGACCTGCAGCAGAGCTTTGTAATTAGAGTCTGGGGCAGAGTTTGTAAAATGTTTAAAAGACAGGAGTAGCGCAAAGCCTAATTTTAATTATTGCTGTTTTAATCAGTGGAATGGGCTTTCCACACGGAACAGTCAAATAATTGGAAATGCGAATGGACTGTGATTATTGTGTAAATTACAAAAACAGAGAGAAACGCAGCACACTCAAAGCACTATCTGGGTTAGCAGGGAGAATTCAGAGTCAAACAGTTTGGATAGGCTGGGCATGCCCAGAATGCAGACGACACAGAAACGCCGCCAGGTTTGAGATCAGAGACAGCCCGGCTGTTGCGTGGGTGCTGACGTCTGAACGGCGAGCTGAGGTCCTGTGATGTGGCAGCAGAGGCTGGGCAGTTACACAAGGGGGCGGGAGTGGAACCGCTCCAGGCTAGACTCCCAGTGACCCCCTGGGAGGGGAGGGGATGTCTTCACTGCAGAGCTAACGCGGGTGATTAGCACTGGGGCGAGGCACTGGGGCTCCTGGGGCTTATCCCAGAGTTCTTTGTGCCACACTCAGCAGAGCTGCTCTGATTCTTTCCCAGGGAATTGTGGGAGAACGTGTCTGTCCTCTGGGCACACAGGAGAATCGTGGGAAGGTGTTGGAAGACTGTCAGCCCTGGCGCCGTTTAACCTGTGTCCTCACTGCAAAGCAGGCAGGTCCCAGCTCGAGCGTCAGCTGCACCAGGCATAGCCCAGCCTACGACAGGCCAGCTAGCCCAGGCATGAGCACCACCCAGCTGTTAATGGGGCCTGCGCATCAGCCACCCCTGGAGAGAATGAACCTGCCATGTAACCTCAGGAGAGGCAGAAACAGGAGACAAGTCATGGCCTAGGCCCTGGGGAAAGTGTCAGAACTGCTTGGTCTGCCCAACGGGTGCTGCTAGGAGGCAGGCAGTGGCAGCAGGCTAGGTGCACTGACGGGTGACCTGAGAGTGAGGTGCACCTTACACCTGTTTGTCAAATGCACATCCCGTGCCGAGGGGACACTAGTGGAGGACTTTTCGTGTTGGGGGATGTTTGATTTTGCACAGACATGAGCCCCGTTGACCAGGAGGATTGTGGGCTCCCAGCTACCTGCTGCAAAATAGGTCCACTGCCAATGTCCTGCATGTCTTGTGGCGGTTCCTAGGTGTGTCTCGGTCACTGCAGTTCCCATTCCCAGCAGCCTAGATGGCGTTTCAGCAGCCAAGTCTCAGACCACCTGGTTTGCTGCAAACCCTGGCAGAATCACGGGTGTCCAACAAGGCAGTGACTGGCGAACGTTGCATGGTTCAGAGAAGCAGATGGAAGGTCAGAGCCATCTTGTCACTAGTCCACAGCTCCTTGGGGTGCGAGCCAAGCTCCCAGGAGATGTCCCATATTTCCTTGCTTTAGCTGGGCCAGCAATAGAATCAGAGCATCCTTTTACAGCTTCCAGGTGGGGCCAGGATACACGAGCTGTTCAATAGTGCAGAAATTGGTGGCAGCTCAGCTGATTCTTGTCATTCAACTAGTTTCCCCCCCCCCCAGCCCCCCAAACGAATAACTCCAGGTAACGACCCAAAATGATTTAGCCAGTAAGAATCCTCAGTGGTGTGGCAGGCACAGCCATTGTGGGGGGGGGATGTCACTACTGCCTTGCTGCTCCACTGGCCTTAGGTGCATGTTTACATGTGAATCATAAAGCTGCCTCCCTTCAGGGGTCCCTGCTGCAGCTGCGTCATGGTGCATGGATGTGGCAAGGACACCACTGCGACATCGCCATGTTACCTGCCTTAGTCTGCCAGTTTTCTCCTTCTGGTGCTGATGTGTTTGAAGGAGAATCTTCCCTGAGTAGGAATCGATGCGGTGGTGAGATCATTACCTCCCCACCGCTGGCCCCTGGCACTAGGGCAGAGTTGCAGCGAGTTGATCCCATTAATATTTGTTCACTTCAGCAACTGTTCAATGAACACGATTCTGTAAACTGCAAAGATTCCAGGGACAGCTGAGAAGCAGCCAGTTAACCTGAGAGCAGACTCTGAATTCTGCTAGCACAGACGTGCCCTGGGTCAAGAGCCGAATGGACCCTGTCTGCGCGGGAGTGAACAAAGCAGAGCCTGGGGCTGCGCCTTCTCCCTTCTTCTCCAGTGCAGGGGAAACTATTGCCACAAATGCTCTTGTCTCTATCCCTGGGGAAGGTCAGAAAACAACTACAGTGAAACGTTATTGGATGTGCAGGTGACTATCAACCCTTATGTGAGGGAGAAGTGTCCATCTGTCAGGATGGCCTGCAAAGCTTATTCATGGCACCCCAGGGCTGCCGCATCCTTTGTCCTCTGGATTAGCCTGGGATGGGGCTCTGCACCTCAGAGCTGAGAGTGCTGCAAGAAGGGGTCCTTGATTAGCCCTGATCTCGCAGGCCCATTACCCGCATCAGCCCTTCCACCAAGGATCTCAAAGTGCATTACTCAGTGAGGTAGGGACGGAATATATTTTCACCCACGATGACCCAGCTCTCTCTAGGGAAGGGTGCTGCAGCTGCGTAACAGCCCACAGCAACACCTTACAGCTATAAAAACTGCAGAGGAAGTGTAGGTAGGTAATTACCTAGCCAAGGAGTTAGTCAGGGTGCTCCAGTTAACTCCCTATTCGCACAAAAAGCAATATGGAAAGTGGTGAAGAAATAGACTTGCTTTCAGTCTTGTTGAGGTAATTGGAAGTAAATAACCCCTTTCACCCTCACACCAGGTGGATTCTCACACTAAAGAAATGAAAAAACAAAATCCACATTTTACTCTACGTTCCAGACAAATAGTAAAAATGAACCTTAGTCCCCAGCAATTCAAAGCCTAATGAAAAACGAATGAGGTTTTAAATCAAACCCAGAATGCAGAGCTCACTGTTATTGCCACATGCTGCTGCTGTAGGACAGCTACTGTTTCCAGCGCTGCTCTCAGAACCCAGAATAATTTCATTAGCTTTTGAGAGAGGCTGTTGCCAAAACATTCATTACTTCAACCGGGCTCAGAACAGCACAAAACAGAGGGCGAGTGAGTGAAGTGCTGATTTCAGATGTCGTTATTACTCGCTCCCTCTTGCTCTGAATTTTTGGAGGGCTGAGGCCTATTTTGTGCCATTCTCGTTTTGTTCATCTGGTCAAGAATTTCCAGCCCTGCCTGATCGGCCCTCTCCGAAGGCTTCCCATTCCGCGCCCATTAAATCATGTTCGAACGCGACGTAATTCTCTCATGTGCCTAGTGAGTTCCATAGATTCCATAAAAATGTAAATAATCAAAGCCCTTCCACTATTATTTATAGCAGCTCACTCCGGGCTGTAATTTATGTATTCATTTCAGCTGGACGTTTCGGAAGAGGGGAGAGAGAAGATTAAGAGTTGGTGTGTGCCTGCCACTAAATACTGTTGCTGCCAGTGTCTCTCCTGACAAGGCAGGTGTCTGAACAGGTGGCAGCCCATTAGAGATAATTATATGCTTCCAGCCTGAGCAGAGGGTGCTGTGTCTTTCCTTTGGGACATGCTGGGCGGGGATTGTTACCTCACCTGATACATAGCCCAGTGCCGCCCACGGTAGTGACGGAGGGGCTGCCTGCTGCTCCCCTGGGCAGGGCGGATGCTGCAAGGAGATGCTGGAGGCTGAGTCCTTTCACAGGCTCCTTGGACATGCTTGGTATTGGCTTAAGGAAGCTCGCGCTGAAAGCAAATAGAAGGCAGCTGCTCCAGCTGATTCCCAACTTCCTGTCCATGGTCCAGCCAGCAGTGGAGAGAGGCAGGTGTGTGACACAGCCGCCTGTCCCTTCGGCCCTCTGTCCCAGCACAGCCCTTCTCACTGGGGACCAGACTGAGCCTTTAGACCAAGGCCAGAGGGAAGGAGGGGGAGCTGTGCTGCCCCAGGAGTGTGACTCGGGAGTAACTTACTGGTGCGGCATGCTCCCCTGGGTCCTCAGGCCTCCCCTCTGTTCGTGCCTGGTGAGGGGCATTGGGCCCACAGCCCCTCCTCTTCCCACTCGCTCCCCAGAGCTGCAATTGGGAGGGCTCTATGCAGCCAGCACACAGCGGATGGGGGAAGGGGCTTCCTGGGGCTCGCGTTGCCGCATAGGGCAGGGCCCAGTGCAGCCCTGACCGCTCACTCCATGTCCAGGGTCTGGCTGAGCCGGGACCCACTACAGCCACAGTCATGGCCCAGGAAGGCAGCTCTCGCAGTGTGCCCAGAGCAGCAGGTCACCGCAATGCACCAGGGCTGTGTGAGCCCTGGCCTGAAAAACCTGCACCCTGGAGAGCTGAGTGTCCCAAAGGGAAGCGGCAAGGGGAGACCTCGGGCTGCACATGCAGCGGGTATTTCTCAAGGCTGCTGTTAGTTTGCAGTGTTTGTGTCTGGGGGATGTAGAGGAAGAGAGGGCAGAGGCCTTCTCGCGAGGGGTCTGGGTCAGTCTTGCACACTGAGCACACTAGGAGAGGCTGCAGATAAACAACCGTACTCAGGTGTGCCTGAGCCCATGCTCCTGCCCCCTGAGGGTCCCCCACAACTAGCCAGTGCCTGGCACCCCACTTCTGCTACTAGCTGCAATTGTTTTACCATCCTGACCATGGCCACTGCCCATCCACTGTTCCCTAGCCACCCCCCACCCCCACAGTGTCCCTGTGAGACCCAGCCATGCTGCAGAGCCATGGAGTCCCACGGGACAACCCACCGGCTGCTCTCCGAGAACACCAGTATTGCATCGTGCAGGGCCAAAGAGCCGGCTCAGTGGCTCCCGCTCCATAGCCACTCGCTCCAGCCAGGTGGTCCTGCTGACACCAATAGGTGCCTGTGCAGGGGACACAGGGTGGCAGGGTCGGGTCTCTGAGGTGAAGGCTATTTCTCTGCAGGAAATCAAGGGAGCTCCAAGGGACGGAGGCACCCAGAAAGGTGGAGGCAAAGAAGAGTGGACCTCTCTAGTCTGAAATATCTAGCTCCAGTGCAAGTTGTTCGTGTCAGTCTCTCTTCCTCATGGAGATGGATGTTCAGGGGGGGGTTGTAACTATAGCAAAAAGGCATAAGGGCAGGACCTGCCGAGGTACTTACATGTACATCAGCAGAATGTAATAGAGCGAAAGTGTTTGTTGGCAGAGGATTCACTTATCAGCACTTTACCTCTGATGTGCTGTATAATCTGCCGTCTCTAAGATTGAAACTCAAGAGCTTTTCAGAGCAAAGAACTGACCTGGAATTGTTGGCAGGTGATGCACCATCCCACTGGCTTTTTGTCTGGATCAGTGGCTGCTCCACAAAGCCCTGCACGTGCCAGTTCAACAACCGGATCAGCAGCCATTTAGCCTGGGAGCCTCGTTACAAGCCGCTCGTCCAATTACCAGCTGGAGAATTGCCTCCTATTTAGAAACATTCATTGATGGTTAAATCTTCCCTGGGACATGTTAGCCTGGCAAGGGTTGCGACGGCCACTTGCAGCTCAGCTCAGCACAGCCACACCAGAGCACGATGTCCAGCCAAAGCCGCCCGGCCCAAGGAAGGCAACACTTCTGCACCCAGGCCATTGTTCTTCCTACAGCCCAGTCGGGAAGGGGATTTCCTGCTGGGATCAGCTCAGCCCTGCCAGAGGAAGGTCTCCGTTGGGCTTGCAGGCAGGGCAGTGCTGTCTAAGCAAGTGAGTTGTGGTTTGAGTAACAGCTGTTGCAATGCACAGGGCACACATGTAGGGTGAAATTCGCCCAGGTGCAGAGGGGCCGCGTGGCCCCTGTACGCGGGGTCTGGGTGGGGACTGCTCACTCCTGGCATGCAGCAGCAAAGGGCTCTGCACTGGCCCCAGGGCATCTACTGAGGATAGAGCTACAGGGTCCCTCACACGCCCAGGCCCTCTGATTGTGGGGTACCGCACAGAGCTCTTCGTCCGGCCTTGTGCAGTGGGCTCTTGGGAAGGGGCAGGCCTGCCCCCATGAGGCAGACTCAGCAAGGACAATTGTGCCCATACTCAGGGCATAGATGTTGAGTTAGGGTGTGGAACTCGACACGCCCAGGCTGGCTGACAACACAGTATAGATGAAAGCCCAGTCAGGGCTGTACTGACTGCGTGGGGAGGGGGCCCCATTTCACTTGCACTGTTCTGAGTAGGGCGGGGTGCGGAAACCACAGGCATTTCCTTCCAGCTCTGACACCCTGCTGCTAAACTGCAGATGAAAGGGGCCATGGTAGGAGGCCACACTGTCCTGGCACGAGCTGGTAGCCACGCTGACCCCTGCCATTGGTGACACAGGGCTCCTGTAGATTTAGCTGTTACCTGCTAGTCACTTGTTATTTACTGTGAATGAGAACAAGCAAAACCCTCTGCTCCCCTTCAGCCACGTTACGCTGCACACAGCAAATGGCTGACGTGATTGTTCCTGGCTATGTGATGAGCGTTACTCGAGGAGTTTAAGGTCAGAAGGACCCACTGTGATCATCTCCCCTGGCCTGCTGATATGCACAGGGCAGAGAACCCAGGCACTGAGTGCTGGCTTGGAGCTTTTAGAAACCCTCCCCAGCCTTGCCTGCCAAGCTCCACGTGCTGGGGAACCTGCACGCCCTAGTGTGCTGTTCCCAGGGGAATGCCCATTCTTACCACAGCCGCACCTAGCAGCCCCATCCGGAAGATGCCCCGTTGTGCTGGGTGGAGAGTGAGAGACAGGCCCTGGCCAATCTAGCTTCAAATAAGCTGCAGCGAGAGAGTGTGGCAGACAGTAGGAAGGAAGTGAGGAGGGTCAAAGCAATCATGATCTACCCACACTTGCCGGCTCCAAATCATTTAACAACTTTATTGTGATCACCTAGGAAACCCCCTGTGCAGCCATAGCCCCCTCACATCCCCCCTCCGGGTGAGCAGTGACCCTGCACATTGTGATTTGTGCCGCATTTATTTGTACACAGAATCTCCCCCACTGCCACCCTCCCCCCGCCCCCCATCAGCTGTTTGGAGGTTTTAACATTGCTTTAAGATCAAGCCCAGTTTTAGGATCTGGGCCACTAATCCATGACATAGGACTTGTGTTTTTCAGACACACTCTGATACCTTTTATCCCATGCAGATGGGGGGACCCCTTCCCTCACATTTATGTGAGCAAAAACTCCTTTGTGCAAATGTCTGCAAATAACACAGGGCAGAAAGACCCCGAACGTGAGCCATGCTGGGGGTTCAAGGGAATGTCTGTGAGCTCTGATCTGCTCCAGTCTCCTAGCACTCAACCTCACCCTAACCTTGTGCCTGAGATGGGCCTTTCTGCAGCGTTATCTTTCACACCGAAAAGATAATCTGGTCTCCTGGTAAAGCTACTAGGACTTTAGGAGGGTTGGGAACTGTCCGGAATGTTAAAATGCTAGGAAATGTGCTACTACAGCTCCAGGAGGGAGGGACTGGACCGTCTAAACGGTTTCTTCTGCCACTAGCTTCTGTGACCTTCACTAAAACTTCCATCAGTTCAGGAAGTTCACAGCTCACAGCTGTGGAATGTGAATATGGTGCTTCGCTTCCTAATTCTCTCAGAAGACAAACAGCTGATATCAGGTTTCCTGTGCATTGGTGGGACAGAGTAGATTAAATCATAAAAAGCCTGACAATCTTCAGTGTTCAAATATCTGCCTCAAAATATCTCTGCATTCCTGCCCCACTGGTGACAGAACAGCTGCTGTGCCCTGCCTCCCAGTGGAAACTGATGGCTGCTTCTGCCAATGGAGGCATATATTCTAGTTCATACCTCTTGAAAACGGCCTACAGATCATGCTCACACCATTCATCTGCAATGCTAACCCAGTAACCAGGGAGCAGCTTTACTCCATGGTGCAGGAAAGATTCTTTCTAGCAACAAAACCTGTGGGCTTGTTCAATAAATTTGGGGAAAAAACAGTCTCACTCTATAATGATGAGAATACTCCCTCCATTCCACCAGTATCTCTGGATGATGTTCAAGAGAAGCTACTAAAGTTAGACATTTTTAAATCAGTTAACTGGAATCCAAGAGTTTTAAAAGAGCTGACGGAGAAGCTCGCTGGACTGTTAATGTCTTGGAGCACTGGGGAAGTTCTAGAAGACTGGAGGAAAGATAATGCTATGTCAGTTTTTAAAAAGGGTAAATAGGATGACCCAGGTAATTATAGGCCTGTCAGTCTAACGTTGATTCCAGGCAAGATTAAGGAGTGACTGATAATGGACTCAGTTAATAAAGAATTAAAGGGAAGTAATATTAATGCAAATCAACAGGGATTTACGGAAAATGGATCCTTTCAAACTAACCTGATACCTTTGTCTGATGAGATTACAGGTTCAGTTGATAAAGAGAATAGTGTTGTCGTAATAGACTTAGACTTCTGTAAGGTGTTTGACTTGATACCACGTGACATTTTCATTCAAAACACTAGAGTGCTGTAAAGTGAACATGGCCCACATTAAATGGATTAAAAATTGGCTAACGGGTAGGTCTCAAAATGGGACTGTACTTGGGAAGAGTCGTCAAGCGGGTCTGTTTCCACTGGGGTCACGCATTAGGGTGACCAGATTTTATAGGGACAGTCCGGATATTTGGGGTTTTTCTTAGATAGGCACCTGTAGCCCCCCACTCCCTGTCCCAATTTTTTCACACTTGCTATCTGGTCATCCTATTGCGCAGGGACGGGTTGTTGCTATTTTGCAGTTTTATCAATGACCTGGAAGGAAACATTAAATCATCACTGATATTGTTTGCAGATGTCACAAAAATCATGAGAGTGGTAAATAATGAATTGGACAGGTCACCAACACACAGTGACTTGGGTAGCTTGGTAAACTGGGCACAAACAAACAATACTGGCATTAATACGGTAACTGTAAATGTAGAAATCTAGGAACAAAGAATGCAGGCCATACTCACAGGATGGAGACTCTATCCTGGAAAGCAGTGACTCTGAAAAAGGTATCAGGGTCAAGGTGGATAATCAGCTGAGCATGAACTCCCAGTGTGACACTGTGACCAAAAGGGCTAATGATATCATTGGATACATAAGCAGGGGAATCTTGAATAGGATAAGAGAGGTTATATCACCTCTGTATTTGGCACTGGTGGAATGTAGTGTCCAGTTCTGGTGCCCACAGTTCAAGAAGGATGTTGATAAACTGGAGAAAACTCATAGAAGAGTCACAAGAATGATTAAAGGGTTAGAAAACCTGCCTGACAGAGAGATGCTCAAGGAGTTCAATCTATTTAGCTTCACAAAGAGAAGATGAAGGGGTGATTTGATTATAGTCTGTAAGTATCTACATGGAGAACAGATATTTGATAAAAGGTTCTTCAGTTAGGCAGTGAAAGGTCTAAAGTGATCCAATGGCTGGAAGTTGAAGCTAGAGGAATTCAGACTGGAAATAAGGTGTAAATTTTTAATGGTGAGAGTAATTAACTGTGGGAACGATTTACCAAGAGCTGTGGTGTATTCTCAATCACTGACAAACTTTCAATCCAGACTGGATGTTTTTCTAACTGCTCTGCTCTAGGAATGATTTGGGGGCAGGTCTCTGGCCCGTGCTATGCAGGAGGCCGACTAAGGCCAGGTCTACACTGCGACTTTAAATCGGTTTAATGGCCGATATACCGATTTAACGCTGTACCCGTTCACACGACGTCGTCATTAATATCGAGTTAAACGGCTCCTTAAATCGATTTCGGAACTCCTCCCAGACGAGAGAGTAGCGCGGTAAATTCGAAAGTGGATAACTCGGGAATTAAGGTTCGTGTGGATGGAAAATGCGACATATGGCCCTCCTAGAGGTACCCGACAGTGCACCACTGACGCTCTGGTCCCGCATCCGAACTCAGGACGCGGAGAATGCGGTATAAGGAAAAAGCCCCGAGACCTTTAGAATGACGTTTCCTGCTTTCAGCGTGTCCAGCTCCTGATCAGCACGGGTGGCGGCTCGCAGTTCAATGCAAAAAGTTAGCTCCTGCAGTTGAACCTTATGGGAGTACTAGATCATGAATCGCTGTAGTGTGAGACAAACTGTTTTATCAGAGCTCCGTTAAAGAACAGGAAATGCCAAAAGCGTTTTGAAAAATAAACTCAGGATACCACAGAGGTGCGTGACAACCGTACGGGAAGCCAGAGCTCAAACGGATGCTCATGGAGGGAGGGAGGGGGTAATAGAGGACTACAGCTCCAGTCTCCAACAGCATGTCTCTTTGAAAAATATTTGCATTCTTTGGCTGAGCGCCACAATGTCTGTCCTTTAGCTTATTACACGGTGTCTTGCGGGTTCATCAGGAACAGCTCGTCAGTCCTCTTCCCCCCCCCCACACGTGAAAGAAGAAGTAAAATAAATATTCTTGAGTACTGTGAAATGCCCCTCTGTGTACTGCTCGCTGTGCAGAGAGTCGCGAGGTGTTTGACAACGGTCAGGAGTCCGTTTTGTTGAGTCTCAGGGTCCATGGATTCTGTGCCTGATGGCGTGGTTGCTGCGATGCACTTCCGGGAAAAAAGGCGCCAAAGGGTTGGTCTGCTGCCTTCAAAGAGGGGAGAGGTGGCTGGGTACCCAGCACCACCCGGGCAATGTTCTTGGTGCCCCATAGAGCATGTGCTCTCAACCCGGAAGGTGGGAGATCTATGGATAGCTGCGGAACAGCTACCAGCAAGTGGCAACGCTCCTGAATCGATGGTAGCTGTTGGACATTGCGATGCAACATCGATTTCGTGATCCCACTGTGGACGCGCTAAACCGATTTTATTAGATCTGTTTTGTAATATCGGTTTAAGCTAATTCGAAATAATCGTGCAGTGTAGACGTACCCTCAGAGAGAAAGAAGAGCACAGCTGGCTCTCCAGGCAGGGCTTAATTTGTAATGAGAGAGGTGCTTTGGTGGTGGGGGAGGAGGAGGAAAGAAAACCCTGACTGAGCTACCGCGGAAGTGCTGCCTCAGAGGAAGACAGGGAGTGAAGGACCCACCGCCGAATTGCTGCTGAAGACTGAGGAGGGCTGATTGAGTGGCCGCCAAAGTGCCAACGATGATGACCCGGATGTGCCGCCCCAACAACGGACAGGCTCACGTCCCTTTCTCTTGGCTGCCCCGGGCACCTGCTTCCTTTGCTCGTGCCTGGAGCCGGCCCTGGGTGCTGGGGCCCTGAGCCGCCAGACCCGGAGGTGCCAGGGCCTGGACCGCCAGGCCCGGAGGTGCTGGGGCTCTGAACCACCAGGCCCGGAGGTGCCGGGGCCTGAACCGCCAGGCCCGGAGGCGTCGGGGCTCTGAACCGCCAGGCCCAGAGGTGCCGGGGCTCTGAACTGCCAGGCCCAGAGGTGCCGGGCTTTGAACCACCGGGCCCAGAGGTACTGGGGCTCTGAATTGCCAGGCTCAGAGGTGTCAGGGTTCTGAACTATCAGGCCCAGAAGTGCAGGGCTCTGAACGGCCAGGCCCAGAGGTGCTGGGGCTCTGAACGGCCAGGCCCAGAGGTTCAGGGCTACGAATTGCCAGGCCCAGATGTGCCGGGATCTGAACCACCAGACCCAGAGGTTCTGGGGCTCTGAACCGCCAGGCCCAGAAGTGCAGGGACTCTGAACTGCCAGGCCCGGAGGTGCCGGGGCTACGAACTGCCAGGTTCAGAGGTGCCAGGTATGAACCACCAGTCCTGGAGGTGCCGGGATCTGAACCACCAGGCCCGGAGGTGCCAGGTCTGAACCACCATGCCCGGAGGTTCCAGAGCTGAACAGCCAGGCCCAGAGGTGCCGGGGCTCTGAACTGCCAGGCCCTGAGATGCCTGGGCTCAGCCCTGGCACAAATTAAGCACAGTTTCCAGGCCAGAGAAGTCCTCTCCCAATACTGGTGCCCAGAGGCTCAGTGCTCTGCTGCCTCAGCGCACCATGGGCATGGCGAGGAGAGGGAGCCATGCTCACTGGGAAGCTGCTCAGGTAGCAGTGGTATCACAGCAGCACCAGGTTGCAAGGTTAACAAGTACAAATTGGCATCGCTCTAAACTTATGTTTTGAATCTTTGACTTGCAGAGCAAAGATGCAAATCAGGCTGAGCAGACGGGCAACTCCTCATCCCTAGCTATTAGCTCTCTGTTAAGTATTGTGTCTGAATCAGACACCGCAGTATATGCATTTCGCTGAGAATAAGACTCTGCTTAACACAGCCTGTGATTGCTTTTTTAAACCCATGCAGGGAGGATCAGCTGCTTCATCCACTGAGAAGGTTTCAGGTGACAGAGGGATCAGCATCCAACACATAAATCTGCAATTAATCCTTGGGAATCGATATTTTTCATTAAGAGCCTGTGAGAGCTGGGCTATTATAGGGAAGAATCGGTTCAGGTTGACACCGTGATGAAGTTATTCAGTTCAAGGGTTTAAGTCATTGAAAGGTAATAAAGAGCATAGAAAGAGTGAGGTGCTGGTTCTGATACCCTGCGACAGGAATCGGGTGCTTTATTGCCGTGAAAAATTATCATACTGATTTACTGTGGAGTTGGGAGAACTTGAAAAGGTTGAAGATACTTCCCAGATGTTGCCATGGGCTGAAAATACTGCCCAGATGTTGCCGGAGGTTAAAGATACTCTACTCTGCCCAGCCTCCTGCCTCTCCAGATGTTCTCACTCCAGAGCTATTGGCTACTGTTTTTCCAGGCACACTCCTTTCCCTTCCTATACAACAGCAGAGTCTTGTAACAGCTGTGCGACTAAATTCACTTTGTTGTTTAAAGCACATTGGCTGTGCTCCTCTGAAGCCCCCTCCTCCCCCACCCCTTATGGATTTTATGCATTTGCTGGGAGGTGGGACACTTTATGGCCCCATCTCAAGCCACAAGAGCCCAAGTCACAGCAGATCTCCTGCCTGGGAGATGAGCAGAAGGCAGGTCCCCTTGAGCCATCAGCACACCAAAAGCGCTGGCCAAAGGGATTCACTGATGTGTAATTCTAGGTCCTTTTCTGTGGGCTGAGGGCACCCTCCCCACTGCCCCCAGGAACACAAGTGAAAACAATCTGCCCTTTTTGACCCCACAGGACGGCTATGGCACGGGCACAGAACCCGCCTTTCTCTTCAGCACATGGTGGGGCTAAAGGAGCCCTTGGGTTCCTGTTTGTCTCATTCCTGGAAGCTAGCAAGTCTCTTCTGGGGCTGAACACTGAGTCCCAGGGGAGTTTTGCCTGCATGCAGTGACCTTTTCCCCTCTCAGGAGGTATGGGGCTCTTTCACACAGCTTTACTTTCTGAGGTCAGTGTCTCTGCCTCCTCATTGGGGTGCTTTGCAGGGGGCTGGAGATTTCCCCCCTCTGGTTTAAGAAACGTGCTGTGTGGGAGCAAGGCCTCAAGTGTTTCTTCATCTAATATCCTCAGTGTCTCTAATGAAATTCCTCTCTACCCTGCCCAGCCTCCTGCCTCTCACATTTCTCCCTCTCTCAGCTTTTCCTTTGTATCTGCTGTCACGGAGTCCCCGGGCGATGCTCTGGAACAGCTCCCCACAAAGCCAGGCAGGACTCTGGGGAGCCTCCTCTCCCTTGGAGCAGACTTCTTCAGGGCAAGAAGCTCACACGTCTTCACCTCCTGGGTCTCTCTTGAGCGTTCAGCCATTCCTCTGCCCCTCCATGGCGCTTCCCATTCAGCAAGCCCACCCCGCAGGTCTGGGATGCACGGGTCTGGCACCCCACTTCGCTGGTCAGATGTGATCTAGCCACCGTACACAGCTTTTTCGAATGACAGGACAGGGTCTAAAACTAGCTGCTGGAGATACAGCGAACCGGACCCCTCGGCCGTCTTCTGGTCGGAGCCACCCCTCATGGCACTTACTCCTCGTCCCCAGCCAGCTCCATCAACACCTCCAGCCCTCCTCTCGTCAGTCCTTTCCCAGGCCAGGAGGTCACCTGATCCTTTGTCTCCAACACCTTCGCCATGGTACTTTTGCAAGGGGAGGGCCCAGGCATCAGATTGCAGGAACCAGAGTGCCAGGCATTTAGGTGCACTGGCCCTTTGCTCTGCAGCAATCACACACCCTTATCCCACCGCCTAGATACTTAAGAACTGCCTAGGGGACACTGAGGCACCAACACAGTATTCAGAGCAAACATTAAGAACAGTCCCAGTTCGTCACATCTGCCCATAAAACAGAACTGCCCACAAGCGGGGACATGTGTCTCGTCTGCTTCCTTCAATGGCACTTCCCTCTGCAAACAAACACCTGAATCCTGGGGGGCTCTGACCTGTGCCAGTCCGTTTGGACAGGATTCCAGCATAGCATGCCAGCAGCATGGCCAGATATGCTAGAACTTGGGGAGGAAGGGGCAGACAGGGCCAGATTCAGGGAGCGTGACTGGCACCAGACAATGTGGGTGGCTCAGAGCAGGAACTGGCTGTTCTATAAAAAGCTGGTTAGGAGGCCCGCTGACTTCAATGTACACTGGCCAGTGCTGGCTTTTCCCCCTGCATGGGCCAATATTGCTCATGGTAACACAAGCCCAGCTGGCAGCACACTGAGCCCCTGCCAAGCCCAGCTCTCCTGCGCAGTCAGAGGCCGACACGGAGCGACAGGGCTGGAGGAGAGTCATTCACACAGTGAAACTATTCCAGTTCTGCTTTTTACTCTCCCTTCAGGTCCTTTTCTATGGGCCCAGGGCTCAGCCGGTCTGCCGCCAGCATCTGCATTGCTTCCGTGGGCTCCTGCCCGGGGGCCACGTGCTAATCCCCAATGATTACCAGGGGGCAGCCTGGTTTCTTCTCATTGTCACAGTCATTGCCCTCTTGGCTCCTGCCAGCGGAACATAATTAAATTGGAACATGTGCCTGGGCTGGGACTCACGAGACCTGGGCGCTGTGCCTAGCTCTGCCACTGAGCTGCTGGGTGACCTTGGGCATGTCCCTTCCCGCCACTGAGCCTTTGCGTCTCCTCCCCCACTTTGCGTGTCTTATCTAGTTAGCATGGAAGCTCTTTGGGATGGGGGCTCTCTTACCCTTGGTGGTGTGGCCTGTAGGAGCTACGGTAATATCGATAATAAATATAGTAACTGATTCAGGGTCTGAGCCTTAACCCCAGGTGTCATAAACAGAGAGCTAAGGGTTAATGTCTCTTTCACCTGCAAAGGGGTAACAAACAACACCTGACCAGAGGACCAATCAGGAGACAAGATCCTTTCAAATCTGGGTGGAGGGAAGGTTGGGTGTGGGTCCTTTGTTCTTGGTCTGTTGTCTCTCTGGGCTCTGAGAGTGACCACACATATCTCCAGGCTCTCTAGTCTTCTGTTTCCAATTTGTAAGTAAAAGGTAGAAAGACAGTAAGTTTTAAATTGTTTTTTGTATGCAAATGTGTAGTTTGCTGGAAATTTTTAAATTGTATTTTTTCTGGATAAGGCTGTTTATCCATTTCTATAATCTGAAAGACCTGAATATTCCTCTACATTTACAGAGATTATTTTACTCTTTTTGTCTTTTATTAAAAACTTTTCTTTTTAAAGACCTAATTGATTTACCTTGTAATGCTAAGGGTATTGAGTCGTATCCCAAAGGACGTTGGAGGGAAAGATAAATTTCCTCTTTGCGTTAGATTCACGGAGCTTGAATCTGTATTGCCTCTGGGGAGGGGGAATCCTTTTGTTTAGATTCACAGAGCTTGAATCTGTCTTCTCTCCTAGTGTCTCAGGGTGAGAAGAATCTGGGAGGAAGAAAGGAGGAGGGAAGGAAATGTTATCCCTTTGTAACACCAATCGGGTCTCGGGGTCCCCAGGAAGGTATTGGGGAGACCAGAGTTTATCAGACACTCAAGTTCTGACTGGTGGCAGCATATCAGATCTAAGCTGTAATTAAGCTTAGAGGATTTCATGCTAGTACCTCATGTTGGACTCTAAGGTTCGATTGAGGAAAGATTCATGACACCAGTGAGGCGCCTGTGCCTGGCTGGCACAGCCCATGTGAGCGGAATGAGAAGGCCGGGAATGTGCCAGTGTGGAGAATGAGGGGAAATTCGTGTTATTTGAGGAAAGTGGTGTGTGATCATTTTCCCCACTGACGTGTGTATGCTGCCCCTGGGTGTGAAAGGGAAATGTCTGTCCAGACACTGGATAGCATGAAGTGCCTGGGTGAGGGGATGGTGGGCCGGCATGAAATGGAGATGAAGAACGCCAGCCAGTGATGGAGCCATTGTGGAACCCAGGACTGGACCAGTAACTTTGAATGACTGCAGTGCTGGCCAATGGAGAGCACAAGCCCTCCCCTCCCTGCACCAGGGTGCAGGTGTGATGGAGTAGGGGCTGTCGGTGTGGGGGACGGGAGAGCAGGGATGTCTGTAGGTGAGGGACAGGTGCTCAGCCTGTAAACCGAGCCGCGGCAGGGGGAGGGGGAAGCTCCTGCGCGGAGGAGAAGGGGACAAAGATTTGGCCTGCGGGAGAAAGGCAGGACAGTTGGGGTTTGGGGCTGTGGGTGGAATCCAGGGGATCCTAGCTGGGATCCAAGCACCGCTGACCCCAGAAGGACTCAGTGGAGGGGTCCTGACTGTGCCTGCAAGCTCTGCTGTAACCTGTGTTCCTGTTGTCCAAGAAACCTTCTGTTTTACTGGCTGGATAAAAGTCACTGTGGGGTCCAGGAAGAGGGGTGCAGGGCCAGACTCCCCCAGACTCCGTGACAACAGGACACGTGACCACAGCAGGACTCGGACTGGCGACAAAGGACGGCAGCATGAGAGGGTGGGGATCAGAAGCCGTGAATTCGATCTGGGACGTGCGGGGGGGGGGAGGCAAGTGCAGGGTGGGTGGCTGCATGCAGGGCATCTGCTTTCTAGGCCTGGGTAATGGGGGACCCAGCAAACAAACGGGAAGCAGCAAGTTAGGGGGGAGCCTTTTTTCTCTTGACTTTGCCCATCTAACTGTTCCCGATGGCTAATAAACGCAGCCTTGTTTGGAAAAGGCTGTCCATCCCCCGGCAAACACCTACTGGCTGCACAGCGCCCAGGAGGGCAGGTCTCCACCACGAGAAGCCAGGGACCCAGTCACGGCCCCGCCGGGCTCCATCCTGGGCAAAGTGGAGGCGAGGCCCTGTCACTAAGGGTCAATCGATGCTGTAGTGGGGAGCGTGCCCCCTTGTGCGAGTAGACAGATCTCCACTCAAACTACCGCTCTACAACCAGCAACGTGACCATGGACACTTGGGGGTCAGCTTGGGCTAACTGCCTGAGTCCGTACCAGTGTGGATGGCAGTGGGATGCTCCCAGCTGCAGTGTAGACGTGCCCTGGGACTGTACAAAGGTCAGAGCCCTGTGGCCTGTGAGTGCTCCTTGTTTAGCTCAATGACACCAAATGCAAAGCAGGGCACATGCCGTGGCAGAGGAAAAGGTGTTGATTGGAAGACTGCAGCTCGAGATGAGAAAGCTCATAACGAAAGTGTGGCCGGTGAGAATGTGCTGCTGCTCGTCCCCCAGGGCTCAGCACAGGTTCCTCCTAATCCTGGAATAAATGTCCAGAGGGCTGGAGCATGCAGCAGGATCTGTTTCTAGCACAAGCAATTCCGCTAGCTGCCGTGGAGATGACACTTGACAAACTGAGCAAGCCAGGGGCTCTGCAGAGCTTGTGCCACACTTCAAATGATCAGGTTTAATAACTGAAGAAGTTAAAGTTTTTGTTATAGGTTAACAAAGGTTAATTGCAGGAGCAGCAAATGAAAATGTCTGGCCCATCAATCCCCAGACCTCATTAAAGTGAATTAAGTGAGATGACGACTTTGTAAATCCAAAACGTTCATGCAAACCTCTCATAAACAACAACAGTAGAAGCCGCTGACACCCTGTGCCAGTCTCTGCTAATCCCCACACCCATCTCAAGCAAGGCGGGAAGCAGCCACAGGACAGCAGCCAGTTCCTAGCTGGAAGCTGCAGACTGGGGGAGCTGCTGGAGCTCTCTTTGGTGGCAGCAGGTCTCTGTTTTCTGTGTTAATCTCTGTGCCTCTGACATTTGTTACACAAAAGCCCTTCAGGTCCTTGCTGGATCTTGGGAGCGTTTCATGATAAATAGGCCTGGCAGTGGTGTGTTCCCAGGTTTGCTCTGGAGTCTAGTCTGCTGCGAGGGTGCCCTCCCGAACACACCTGCAGCCAGCGCCTGCTAGCAGCCCCCTGCCTGGTGCGGACACCCAGCACTTTGCATCTTCCCCATTAAGGAAGGGTAGGGATGAGAACGAGGAGCTAGGGCCAGCCCCTTGCACTGCCTGCCTCCGGGACAGCACTGGGGGTAGGGGTGGCAGGGGGCAGGATGGAAAGCTGTGCGGTGCCAGAGAGAGAGGTGACAACGTAGGCCAAGTAACTGACCAGAAACCCATGACCCCGCTTATGAGGAAAGCTGGGCCAGTGTTACAGCATGAGCCTGGGCAATGCAGGTTCAGTTCCCCGCTCTTCTGTAAACTTCCTGGGTGACCTTGGTCTTTCTGTGCCTCAGTTCCCCATCTGTGCAGGGGAGGCCAGCCCGCTCTGCTGCTGGGGCTGAGGGGGTAAGGTGAGAGGTGCTCAGACACTGCGGGGATACGGACATAGGCAGAACTCCCCACCCCATCTCATTGGGTTGGGATTACTTACAGCGGGAGCTCCTCATGTGGGGCCATGGCTGGGCTTTCGAAGCCACCGAGGGGCCTGCATGCATTTCGATGGGAGGTTTGTCTGGTACCAGAGGCTGCTTTGCCAACTCAGCCTCTGTCTCTCACTTTGCCTGACAGCGCCCTGCACTCCTAGGTAAATAACTCTACGCTCCATGCTGGGCGGGAGCCTGGAGCTCCCCGCTCCTCCAGGTGAAATGGAGGTGCAGCTGCCTTTGTGACCCCATCCCTCTCCAGCTGGCCTGAGCAGCAGCTTCTCCCTGCCTGGGGCTCTGGGCTGCACTACGCGGGGGAGCTTTCTCCAGCTCGTGTGGGCTGTCTCCCATCTGGCCAGAGCTTGAGCGCAGCTCTCAGAGCCCTGCAGGATGCTGCTGTTCCTGTGGAGCTCTGCAGGAGCTGGCCCAGAGCTGCACCCCGAGGGGAAACAGGCCCAGGGCCGCAGGAAGGGTCCGAGGGGCATCATTACATAGGCTGGATGTAACCCCTCCCCCCCTGCTCCCAGGCATGTACCTTAGTCAATGGTCTCTTTGCGCCCTCCCCTGCCCCCATCTCAGCTCCACGGGGTTCCCAGCAGCCGCAAGAGCCCCCTCACCACCAAAGCCAGCATCCCTGGGAGCCAGGACGGTGGACCTGGCCCCTGGCAGCCTGTCAGACCCCTCCTGGGCCTGCGAGGGGCCCAGCCCAAGCAGACGCTGTCCGGGTCCATGTCCTGGGGGTGTGGGAAAGGCCCCACTCCAGCCCCTGCCACGCAGGCAGCACAGGCTAAAGCACCCTTGGCATGGGGGAGATGCCTGGCTGGCATGGCTTCTCCCCCACCATCTTGCCTGCAGCCCCTGGCACAGCTGCAGTGCTGTGCGGCCCAGTGATTGGCACAGGAGCCCTTAGGGGGTGCTGCCGGCTGATGCTCGCGCACAGGGATCTGTAACCAGACTCTCCTTTCGCTGGGCACAGCAGGGAATCGGGCCCTCGGCATCATTTACACCCAGTCATGCTTCCGACAGCAGACACTTAAGGGACCCTCGTTACTCACAGGGGGAGACATCAGGGGTTCTAACGCACTCAGATTTAATACCCTTCTGGCTCCACTTTGTGAAACAAACCAACAGGCTGCCAGTGTTAGGGACACACAACAAAGTTAGGAGAAGTGACCCAGTGGCCAGGCAATATGCCCCCCATAGAGACCAGCTGGGATTAGCTGGGACCTTCAGGACCATGCAGACCCTCCCAGGTTGCTGAGGGCTGCTTGTTCTGTCGTGCCCCGAACCACCTTCTGTATCCGAGGCAACAATTGAAAGCAAATAATAATCTGTTGGATACGGGTAATGCTGGAGAAATTCTGCAATAACGAACTTGGCTGAGAGCCATGATTGATGTGTTGTGTTCCAGAAATATATTGCTTTTCAGCTCCTTCAGAAATCATTTCTTTTCATTGCCGCTGCATATCCCTAACCAATGCAGAAATAAACCAGAGAGGTGAAAATACGGAGACAGATATTCAGAACATGAGTCGGATGGTCAATACGTCTCAGTGGGTAGCTGCAGGATCAGAGCCTTTATTCAGGGTGAGTGTCCCTGGGGGGGGCTGCGGGTCTGCTGGGCTTTGAGGGGTCCGCTGCTTGTGCACCCCAGAGATGTTTATCCACCCAAATCTTAATGAGCAATTAAAGGCTAAGCAAAGGGAAATCTGTCAGATAAGGATTGCTGGGTGGTTTTATACTTGGCTTTGCATCTGTTTGTGGAACAAAACATATTGTCAGTGAGATTTGCAGCCCTGAGATTTGCATTGAGGCTCCTGGATCTAATTCAATTCAGAATGGTTGGTTCGAAAGGATGGGATTTTCATGTGAACAGCCACCTTTATCTAGCTTTAAACTAACTGTTACTTGTCCTGTAAATATGTGTATGTGTTAGACACATTGTCTTAATTTATCATGATGATTACAGCTGTAATCACCCCTCTCCGCATGTTTCTTTTTGCTGAGCACAGGAATAATGTTTTCTGATTATGGAAAACAAAGCTTCGGGGAGAGGGATGCTTTCAGGGCTTCTTTGAGCTCGACCCCCCCCACCCACTGAGCCCCTTAAGCCAGGCCTGCAAGGGCCCAACAGCACCTGATGCTTGTGTTCTTACAGAGAGGATGTTAACGAGGCCCTGACTCTAATGAGTCCTGCATAGGTACTGATACGGCTTGGGCAGGGAGAGCAGCATCAGATGCGACCTGACCTTTCTCTAGCTGGCCCCTCACGCAGTAGATGGAGCGTGGCTGAGGACAGGGAGGAACTGGGCTCCTGTTTCCTGCTGCTGGCGATAGCTCTGTACCATGCATTCAGGAACTGGCACGTCTCAGCCTGTCCCATGCCTGTTTATTTATGTCCAGGGGTCTGCAAAAAGCAGAGGAAGCCATGTTGGTCCCTGCCCCTAGGGCAGCCCCCGACGACACGGCTCAGAGCCTGCACGCAGGATGGGCCTGTGGGAACGTGTTTCCTTCTCAGCATGACCTGGGCACTCGGAATGACACTGGTTTTCAGAAACCTGGGCCCTGCCAAGAAGGCAGCCCTGAAAAGTGAGCCCTAAGCACAGAAAGCTCTCCGAGGGCGAAACAAGGGCACATCCCTCACCTGCAGGGAGTGGAGCTCCGTCGGGACAGGCTGCATGTTGGCGCTGCTTTCAGCCTAGGCTCAGCATGTGAGCGGGAGGAAGCCCAGGCCCAAAGCACTGCAAGTTTGGTCCATGTTCCCAGCAGACTGGTGGTGAGGGTGCTGGTCTGTGGAACGTTTTGCCTTATGTTTCACATTTCTCTTTTGGGACTCTGCTCATCTGCCATTTCTGGTCTCCTTTTGCACACTACAGTGATAGTCTCTGTCATGCTCTCTCGGGCCCTGCAAGCAACCCTTACTCGTGGGCATTTGTCACACAGCTCCTCAGAGTGGGGGATCCCTATTAGAGAAACTTCTCTGTCCCTCACTGATTGGTCAGGCCCATCCAGCCCTGTTCTGTCCTGTCTCCACGGGGCCCAACATGCTCTGAGTGACTCTGACAATGAGTCCCCCTGTCTCTAGGGACGCAGACTTGTCAGCCTGGTGCCCAGAGCCATTGCGCCTGGGATCTCCCCAAGTGCAGGATGCTGCATCATGTTCCTAGCAGTCCACTGAGATGGGCCGCCCCTGCAGGGCAGGAGCCTTTGCTGCCAGAGTTCAGCATGAGTGGCTGAGTGGAGTAACACCCTTCAGGCCCCGAACGCCTCAGAGACGACAAGGCTGCTGCTCCCCAAGGCCTGGCACCAGGGTCCCCTCCCCCCGTGGGTTCACACTGGGAGGAGCGGGGTGATGTTTTCCACATTTCCATTTTTTTGACAACATTTTTTGTTGAAATCTCCACGAGCAAACCTATCTGAGTCTCCCCAGCACCCACCCTGCTAGTGCCAGCTCCAGGGCTGTGCTCGCATGCTGCCCACACTTCAAATTGGCATGAAACAAGGGGACACTTTTTTGTGAGTGAGAAAGGTTCCAATTTCAAAGCAGCTCTAGGGAAAGGGAGAAAGGTCTGGGGGTCCCCTCCCCTTCCCAGGCTTCTCTGAACTTCCAGAGGTGCTGGAGACCCCTGCACTAGCTGCTGGAGTAGGTGACTCCTAACAGGTGGTACTCAGGATTCACTCACCCAGTATCTCCCACCTAGAAACGCTGGGATAAACCACAGGCTCTGAACCTCTCTGCCCGGGGATGGCTGCAAGTAGTGACATGAAGCCTCCTGTGTTTCCCTCCATCTCATCCACCTCCCCCAGCCCGCTCACTTGGCTCAGGCACAAATGGAACCAGCCCATTCCAGGCCTGTGAGATTCCTCCCAAGAACATGAATAGCAGCTAAGCTGACCTGTGGCACTAGGCAGAGAACAGGAAGGAAGAGGAGAAAGGGGGAAAGGAGAAGATGAGAGAGGAAGAAGGTGGAAGCAACTATTAAGTAAATATGCATAAAAAGCTGTTTAAGACGAGCTCATTGAGAGCAGAGAGAGACTGGCGAGGCTCCCAGCTTCCTGGAGTGAAGGGCTGTGTCGGTGAGTGGCCCTGCTGTCCAGAGGTGACAGGCTGGCTCCCTGGGTAACTGAGAATGTCTCTGGCCCAGGCGAAGCGGCCAGTGGGGCTGCGGAGGTGTGTGGGATGCAGTGCTGGGGAAGAGGTGCTTGCTCCAGCATGTCTGTAGCTGGTGTGCTGGCCATGGCATCCTGAGCGTGGGCAGCTGGGGATCTGCACAAGAGAGCTGCTGCTGAGGCCTTTGCCGCCATGAACTGACGGAGCCTTGCAGGCGAAATGAGTGGGTCCCATTGCCCATACCCAGTGGAAGAGCATGTGGGTTAGAATGACCCTGGCATGAGGAGTCCTGGAGTCACACGAATAACACATTGTATTGTAGAATGTAAATGAGGAAGTGTTATTTATTTGTTCTCATAACACAAGAACTAGGGGTCACCAAATGAAATTAATGGGCAGCAGTTTTAAAACAAACAAACGGAAGTATTTTTTCACACAATGCACAGTCAACCTTTGGAACTTCTTGCCAGAGGATGTTGTGAAGGCCAAGACTATAACAGGGTTCAATAAAGAACTAGATTAGTTCATGGAGGATAGGTCCATCTATGGCTATTAGCCAGGCTGGGCAGGGATGGTGTCCCTAGCCTCTGTTTACCAGGAGCTGGGAATGGGTGACAGGGGATGGATCACTTGATGATTCCCTGTTCTGTTCATTCCCCCTGGGGCACCTGGCACTGGCCCCTGTCAACAGACAGGATAGGGGGCTAGATGGACCCTTGGTCTGACCCAGTCTGGCTGTTTTTGTATTCACAGCTCTTGAGTTTTGCCCAAGTCCCTTTAGAGGAACTTTCCTTCTGATTTCATCTGGGCACTGCCCCCTTCACTTCCCCTCTCCTCCCCACTCCCCCATACCCAGCACAGTGAATTCCATGATCTACATGCGCTGTGCTATGCATCCATCCTGAACTCCAGCCTGTATGCAGAGTGAGTCATGGTCACCCAAGATGGAAAAGCCCCATTAGGTCAAATAGTCCATACCCTGGAGCTGGGGGAACAATGCATAGCTGCTCCCTGCAGCATATTCTCCAGGGCTTTGTCCAGCTCCATTGGAAAGGTCTGCAGAGTATGTAATCACACGGGTAATGATTTCCCATGCAGAGAGTTGAACCCCCCCACACACACCCTGTGCACAATTAAATGCCTCAGAATTGTTCCCAGCATTTCTCTTCTCCACTGCAGGCTGCTAAACCACCAGTCTCCTGTGAGCAGCTGATTTTGACACTCCTGAGACAGGAGCTGTTTTTTGCATTCCTGATTTATCCATTAGCCACAAGGAGCAGGACTCACTCCAGCAACGCTCTCCCAGCTCAGTCCATTCACTGTCACTTGGACTGCTTGAGTCAATCCCTTCCAAAGCCTTGCTGCAATTTAACTGAAAGCTGATTCTGATGAATAAAGGTCCTGCAGCCTCCTGCAGAATTGACTAAAACAGTAAATGGCTTGTGAATAAGAAGTAGCCTATTGTGCCTAACATGGGCCCATCAATAACAGATACTAGCAGACCTCGGAGAGTGCTAAAACTTTCTCCTTTAGGTATGAATTATGGATGCAGTTTAGTGTAATGCAGATGTATCTCAAAGCTTTTGCTCGGTTTGTGTGCTAGTAAAAGCTTGCAATTTACTTGTGCTCCAGCTACAGTTTTCCTAGAATAAAGAACTTCTCTTTTTCTGTAATAAATTCCAGCACTGATGAACGTGAAGACAAATTTTTAACTCACAGGTTTAAGCACAGTATAACTGTGCTGAGGATTTAGGGTTTGATGTCTGAGCTTTTCATCATTTAATAGTTCTCTAAGGTGGTTATTAGATTCTCTGCTGCTGCATACATTAGCTGGGCTCACCAGATGGCGTAATTGCAGCAGGTCTTGCAAGTGTTACTTCACTGAATGTGGAAGCAGTCAGCACTTCCAGGAAGGCTGTTAGCTGTGATGCAGTTCTCCTCACAAGCAGAGAATGTCACCAGAGAAGGTGATTCTCCCTGCCCGAGTCTCTCCTTGCTGACTGATTTATACGGCTGCCTGCAGGTCATGTTACAAACATGCTACAAAGACGTAATGCGTGTGGATGGAGGGCTCGCCATTTGCTGGCACATGAGATTACGTAGCATGTTCATAAGTTCCTAGATGCAATGAAGTTGTTGCCCCGCCCTGCAGAGATTTCCTGTGCAATACCCATCCCAGCAAACAAAGCCCTCAGGGACACAGGCCCCAGCAGGGATCTGTGCCGCTAAGCAGAACAGGGTTTGGGTTGCTGAGAATGTGATCCCGCCCTGGCACTGTGCAGCTGGCTAGGTGCTGGCTCCCTGCTCAGATCGTGTCACAAAATCCAGGCAGTGTTGGGGCCTGCACATCCACACTCTGCTCAGCAAAGAGATCGCAGCTTCCCTTTCAAAACTTTACTGCCATTTTCACATTCAAGCTCCAAACTGGACAAATATTTCTGCAAGGCAAAGGTGAGCTGCAGTGCTTCATTTGTGCCAGGACTGAGCACCGGCACCTGTGGGGCTGGCAGTTCAGACCTGGCACCTCTGGGGCTGGCAGTTCAGAATTATGAGTTATAAAGTAATAAATTGCTTGAGCCCCAGCCCCTCTTTCATTACAAATGAAGCCTTGGTGAGCTGTCTCCAGTCGAGTCATAGAGCAGCAATTGCCTGTCACCCTTACCCCAGCCTGGGCCCAAAGCTCATGCCAGACTCCCTGCCCCACCATGACCTAGAACTTTTCCCAGAGCTTGGAAATGCGCCTTTTTAAGAAATGAGTTTGAATCTCTGGGGCCCTGCACTTCCTGCTGCGGGAAGTCTCCTTGGTGCTGAGAGCACGGCGGTGAAAGGCAGCCTGCTCCAGCAGCCCGCAACCAAAGCAGAGAACACACTAGGACTGGTAGATGCTTTGTCAGTTTGCAGGATTGGGCCCTTATCTGAGAACAGGCATGTGCCAGCCCCCTCGACTGCCATGCAAACCCCGTTCCACAATCAGACCCCCGGAGTAAGTTGTTTAAGGGCTGTAGCTTTGTGTGCAAGTTACATGGAGTAACCAATGAGGAATCCTCCGTCTCCTGAGCCCCCGTTCTCTCTCCATGATAACTCAACAGTTAGCCCCCCTCAATATCCCCCTGCTATCTCAGGCAACCCCATCAGATAATCCAAGTCACAGTGCCCAACAGGGAAGATGACAGGAAGCAAGCCCTGCTGGAATCCTGGTCAGGAATGAAGTGCCTTTACATCCCCTGTGTAGAAAGGACCCCACCACCCTCCAGACTGCCAGGCCTGGGTCTCCTTCGGCAGTGTGGTCCTTCCCTGAGCACCACAGCCCCTCCAGATGCATGGCAGGCAGGTGTGGAACGGATAGGGGCTGGCCAGGTGAAGCTCCCTCCTGAGTCTGGCTGCTTCTCTCCCAGTTCTTTAGTCTGATGACATTTATCATCTCAGAAAATATTTTCTCACCTGGGGTCGCATGAGGAGACCTGAAATGGAGCCATGCACCAAGTTCCAGTGGCGAATTCTGCCACAGCGCAGGTCTGTACAGATGGAGTCCAACACTGGGTCAGAAAGACGCCACCTGAAATAAGACATCGATTGGGGAGGCTCAGCTCTGCATGTAAGAAGTAATTGAATCTATCCATCGCCTGCCTTCGTCCAACGCAAGCTTTGGCGTGTAGCCCACGGGCTCCATAGCTCTGCAGGAGACACTGGTGAAAACTGTTCCCATCTCCTGGGGTCAGAGAGCTAATGTTTTGTTTCATACTCGCCAATTATTAACACTCCACATTTACAATAAAAGATAATTATAACAAGATTTGATGCAGCGACAGTATCTCTCTCTTTAACTCTTAATGAACAGCCATCCCGGGGGGAGTCAGCTTCTGACAAAAAAAAAATCCATAGCTGCAGATTCATGTCGGTGTTTCCTACGGCTATAACAACCATCGTGCTGTCACCGATAATAAGCTAACACCATCCTGCAGACTGAGTCTTCATCTCCTACTGCAACAGTGGGCTCAGCTATGCACCACTCCACGAGGGAACGTGGGGCTTCCCAGGGATCTGACCCTGTCTCTGACAGTGGCCAGTACCTCTTCCCCCAGTAGCCATATTGCTATTTCAAAAGTCTGCAAAATGAACTGTTTCCCACCCACTTTAGTGGGTCTGAGTTAGCCCTGATGCACTTTCTCCACCAGAACATCCAGAGGGAATCTGATGATGTCAGAGCAGAGGTTAAATGGCAAATAGCAGCAGAATTGGAGGGTGAACCTAGGTGCAATATGTACAGACAGAGGAAATGACTTATATTGGGACATAGGCCTGGTAGAGGCCTCCTGGGTCATCCAGTTCAGTTCCTGCTAGCTCAGGCAACCCCATCAGATAACCCAATTCACAAATGTGTCAAGTGCCACCTTAAAACCTGTTAGGTTGTTTAAGGCCCAGTACCGCAAAGACAATAATGGGACTACTCACATGAGTAAAAACTCATGCCCTGAAATCATTGCAGGATTGAGCTGTAAGTGCCCAAGCACCAGGTGTGAAATAACTAGGATTCCTGGAACCCAAGATTTGTCCCCCATCAGGGTCAATCCCTGCATTCCGCAAGAGATTTCTAACACGCAGCATTTGTCTTTCAGGAGAAATTTTGCCCGTTTGAAATTATTTCCCATTCTGAATCACAACAAAAAGTCATGCGATCACAATGTTGTCACCTTGCAAAATTTCAAATGGGAAATTTTACAATGGAAATTTTCACCGTTTTAGATCGAAACATTGAAATGAAACATGTTGTTCAGTTGTGAAATGTTGATTTGAAAAGCCATGTTTCATTTGGATTCTCCCTATCAGAAAATCAAAAAGCACACTTTACATCGACATTTTCCCATTGAAAACGTCAGTTTTGATTAGATCACATTTTCTAATGGGAAACATTTTCAATCAAAAAATATTGACCAATGCCTTGTCAAAGCCGTCAAGCCCCATGGAATGTATAGAGTTTGGGGCTTCCAGACCAGACCTCAAAGCTAAGATCCCACCTGCTCTGTGTGGAAAATGAATGACCCCAAGGCACTCAGTGGAAGGCTGGAATGGAAGAGGGCTGAGGATGGCTGACAGAGCTTTGGACAGGGAGATTGTGGGAGAAAAGAGTCGGGGTGATCTAATTACGGAGGCATTTGGAAAGAGAGAAGGATGAGGTTGTTGTGAAACTGAATAAGAGGAATGCTCTAAACTTTGCAGCTAAATAGTCTGGCCAGTTTCCCAGGACGCAGTGCAGCACAGCTTGCTGCATTTCAGGGCAAGGTCTGTGCACTGAGTGTTGGGTTTAGGTGATGGATAGACGGAGCTTGGAGGATGGATGGTGAGTGCCATTAGCTGCCCTCCACTGCCCAGCAAAAAAAACAGGAGACAACTTTTGGCTTGCTATTTACACATGTTGATGATCCTTAAATATGTGAAATAAAACCCCTCATTTAATTATGTGAATTACTGAAATATCAGGAAAATTCCCAGTTTAGCCCTAGAATTGTCCTGAAATTCAACTCAGACACTGTCGCATTTCTAAATTCTCACCAACCTGCTTTCATAATGGAAAGGATCTTGCAACAGAACTTTTACAAACATCACATTTCAATTTTCAAGGGTTTTTTTCGGGGGGGAGGGGGGTGATGCAGTTTTTGTATTAATTTTTTTTAAAGAATGAACGAACTTTTATAGACCTTCTGCTAAACCTTGTAAAAATGTAATCTCTCCCTGTGCCAGACAACTGATGCCTGCTGACTCAATTGCTTTTATATATGACAGAGTTTGAAAAAAATGACTATCGTTGCCTAACTCTGAACAGATTGGAATGAAGTGCTGCTCTCATCAATCTGCGCTGTCACATTGGGCATGCAGAATCCAGGGCCCAGGTAGCCAGAATTCTCATCTTTGCTGCAACTGTTGCTTCTAAGTTTTACTGGCTCCTGGCATGAGCACCGTAAGTAACATCATTGTAATATAATAGAAGAGATGCAAGTGTTGCAAATCAAATACAGCTTCCAGCTGATGGCAGTTTCTTGTCAGACAGAATGATCATTGAGATGCCTTAGTTGGGGAAAATTCTCTTCAATTTAATAAATATGTAAAACAGTGTTTAACAGCCCTGAAATAAACTGTTCAGCTATCCAGTCTGAAGTGCTAATCACATCAACTTCTACTGACTGCACAATCGTTTGCATCTGTGCTTGCTTGTCTCATGCACACCTTGCACTCCCACAAACACGTTTACACACACGCACGCACAAAAACACTCCTGTTTCTTTGTAACTTTTCAAGATTTTGTAATCTAAATATGTCTGTTATTCCTGTGTTCAGAGCAGGGGATTCTTCCCATGAGTCAGTAAATCCTGAGCTCTGAAATGTCTTACATTAAGTCCAATGTAAATGCTACGTGTTGTATGGAAAAAGGAGCAGCACACCTCTCTTGGATGCACCTTACATAGAATCTGTGTCCTCATCCCTCCCCATACAGGCCTCTTTCTCTGCTGGCAGGTGCAAGCGGGGCTGCAGAACCAGGGACGGGTGCAGGATCCACCCCCAGCTGTGAGTGCCAGCCCTACGGAGTCCTTTAGGCCATGTGATGTTTGGGACGGGAGGAGCAGATAACCCAGCTCTGAACTGTGATCTTGACATCGCTACAGGGATAATGATCAGGAGACCAGCTCCACAGTGTCCTCTTCTTTGTAAACGTCTCTATGATTTGCTACCTCAATATCAGTTAAACACTATGGAGGCATCTGTTAGCATAGCTGTGCAAGCTCCGCTGCAGTGATAATCTCTCTAACCTCAGGGTGTATGTCTGGAGAGAAATCCTTATTCTGGTCCATCCCATTTCTCCTGTTTGAGGTGAGGGATGTCACTACCCTTTTGTATTTTTAATAAAGGGCCGGAGACAAGTTTCCTTGCAATCTCTTACATGATGTTGCCCATTGTACTAATCGATGGCTCTTGCAGTTCTGTTTTCCCAAAGCTACCTTTGTGAAGAAAAGAAATAATAGCCTTTAAATTCTCTATGGGAGAAACAGCTCTGTCCTGGTCCACCCCACACTCCTCACTCTGGTAGCCGAGCATCTTCCGGAGAGGCACTAAACAATGTGATTGGCATTTGTCAGGCATGGTGCATAATAAACAATTATTTCATTTCTTTATAGTTCCTCTTGCTGCCATCTGCTTTGGAACTGTGAGTCAGTAGTGCTGAGCTGTCGAAAGATCGCCTCGCCCCAGGCTGCTCACAAGGCAGGTTCTGCCAAGATTCGACAGTCGGGTGAGACAAACAGGCAGGAGTGCAGGAGACAACAAGCACGTTAGTGTAAAATTAGCAGGAGGTTTCAGCCCGGCCGGCTCCTGTTTTCCCACCATATCTGTCAGGCAGGTGGTTCTGCCACTCGTTCCTGCAGCCAGCTCAGAACAGTCCGGCTCTGGAGTGTGTCTGATCCCCTCTCCTGTGCTCCCAGGACCCCTCCCCACTTTATTTGGTTGTGTAAGATGCCAGGGCTGGGAGGGATTTGGAGCAAGACAAGGAGGTGGTTTCTGTATCCTAGCTCTGGATCCAGAACCTTGGACTCCACGGCTGCCATTGGCGAGAGGCGCTAAGGAGCCTTGGCCTGCTCCATTCCACAGTTCAGCCCTTCTCTGGACACCAGGTCTTCGCACTGCCCGGCACTCAGGACCAGGCGCTCCCAGGTGCACTGTGGTTTTCAGCTCCCGCCTGCCTGAGGCTGAGGTCGAACGACCCTCCCTCTCGCCCACCCTGGATCGTGAGAGGTGCTGGCATGTGGAGTGGCCCAGGAGAGCTGGTTTGTGGCATGGGACGAAGGGCTGGCTGGGGTTATTATTGCTCAGCCTTCAGGTTTCCCAGCAGCCAAGCACGATGCTGCCAGCACCCGGTACCCTCTGCTCTGCTGGCCTTGCCGGTTGGCTGCTGAGCCGGTTGGTCCTTGCACCCAGAGGTGGGTTTTCTCAGGGGCAGAGAGAGCAGGTTGGGCTGCTACATCCCCTGCTGTGAACCCTGATGTCTCAGAGCCTGGTGCGTAAAGCCTCTTGCTCCGGAGCATGGTGGAATCTTCCCAGCGGCTTGTGCAGTGCTCTGCTGCAGTAGGAGTGGCAGGGCTGTGGGGCAGGCAGTGATTTATCTGAACATTTCAAACCCTCACGCCTCCCCTGAAGTAACGGACCACTGCCATGCAGAGACTAGAGGGGACAGTCACGAGTTAGAGGACTGCTCTGTAATTGCACAGCTATCAGGAGCCCTCTTGCCAGTCGGATACTGTGGCATTTCTGGGAACAGATGCCATTGTTATGAGGGAATGTTAATGAGCCCATCCGCCCAGCCCAGCAATCAGCAGCCAGTGCTGCCCCTCCATGAGTCCTAGGCCAGGTCTACACTGCGACTTTAAATCGGTTTAATGGCCGATATACCGATTTAACGCTGTACCCGTTCACATGACGTCGTCATTAATATCGAGTTAAACGGCTCCTTAAATCGATTTCGGAACTCCTCCCAGACGAGAGGAGTAGCGCTAAATTCGATAGTGATAACTCGGATTAGGGTTCGTGTGGCGGAAATCGACATTGAATTGTCCATCTAGAAGGTATCTTGCCACAGTGCGTCCACGACCGATCTGGGCGCGCGATCCGGAACTCGAGTGGAGTGCCCGGTAAGCAGGAAAAGGCCGAGACCTTTAGAAGACATTTCCTGCTTTCACGTGTCCAGCTCTGATCAGCACGGGGTGAGATGCAGTTCAAATGCAAAGTAGCTCCTGCATGAACTTACGGGAATACAATCTGATCGCTGTATGGTGAGACAAATCGTTTATCAGAGCTCCGTTAAAGAAGGAAATGCCAAAGCGTTTGGAAAATAAACTCAGATACACAGCAGTGCGTGACACAACGGGAGCCAGAGACTCAACGAGATGGTATGGAGGAGAAGGAAGGAGGGGTTTAAGAGGACTACAGCTACCATGTCTCCACAGCACTAGGCATTCTTGGCTGAGCGCCCAATGTCTGTAGCTTAATACACGGTGTCCTTGCATGGTTCACGGAACAGCTCGTCAGTCCCTCCCCTCCCCGACCGTGAAAGAAAAGTAAAATATAATATATCCTTGAGTACTGTAAATGTCAACCTCTGTGTACTGAATGCTGCTTGGCAGACGCCAGATTGCGCTGGCGGTGAACGAAGCAGATGTTTTCTGCCCATCACGCGACTGTGCTCTCAAACCCCGGAAGTGGGAACTATGGGATAGCTGAGGAACAGCTACCCACAGTGCACCGCTCCTGAAATCGATGGTAGCTTTGGACCATGGACGCAAACAATCGATTTTGTGATCCCACTGTGGACGTGCTAAACCGATTTTATTAGATCTGTTTTGTAATATCGGATTAAGCTAATTCGAAATAATCGTGCAGTGTAGATGTACCCCTAGCCAGTGCTTGTCACTTTATCGCAGGCCCAACAGCACTGCACCCTGGCCAGGCTGCCAGACACTGCACACCCTGCCCTGACTTCCCAGGTTCCATGTACAGCTGCTCACAAGGCATGAGATCAGTGTGGGAAGGGCTGGGAACAAGCAGGTCCCTCTACATTGCATAGCTCGGCACCATTCCCGGGAGGCTGGTGAAGATGAAGGATATTACAAGATCTCAGTGGTGTCTGACGTGGAAAGCCCAGCTGAGCTGTACAGGACGGTTTCCTAACTCAGTCAGCTGTGAGGTTTGGTTCTTTAGAATATTCACTTGTTTGCCTGAGAGAGAGACATGATGTCGCTGGGGACCCTGAGTCACTAGTAGCTAGAGCCCATGTCTGCCCCCAGGCCTTTCAGCTAGCAGCTACCAGTGCTGAGGCAGTGTTGCCTAGTGCATCCAGCACTGGACTGGAACTCAGGAGACCTGGGTTCTAGTTCTGGCTCTGCTGCTGGGTGACCTTGGGCAAGTCATGTCCCTCTCTGTGCCTCAGTTCCCCATCTGGAAAATGGAGTAATAATACTGGCCTTCCGTGTGAGGTGCCTGAAGATCCACGGCTGCAAGAAACATGACACCAGAGCTAGGGATTGTTATTATTGTACTTCTCTGGCAGCCAAATTTTTGACTTCAACAAGACCAACACCCCAAGCCCTGGTCAGGAAGCGTCACTGTGGCCCTTGTTCTCCCTTACCCTGGGCCAAGCAGTGATCCTTAGCCATGTGAACGCCCGCCAAGGCCAATGGGTGTTTGATCAGCTGAGGACCAGGAGAATCAGGCTGAGTGGGAGAAGAGCCGTGGTGCCTCAGGTATTTTGGATAACTGAACATCAGCCCCAGCCCTTCAGATGTAGACACGCTCCAGCAACTGTGGCCTCTGATGTTTATATAATGGCAGGGGCTGACTCATAATCAACAGATCTGAACAGGCAACCTAGCCGCTGAGGTTGGCAAGGGCTTTGCCCTCCTGGGATCTGGGACACCTAGTCCTGACCTGGACAGCTCTGATGCCGGGGCACTACTTCCTGCTCTTGGAAGGGCTTCTTGCCTTTGCCCCATTGAAGGCGGCGCTCTGTGGGGTTCCAGCCTTTGCTCTCTCTTCAGTGGAGACCCCTCACCCTGGGAATTCCCTAAGAGGAGCTGCTCAGCTTTCCTTTGCTCTCTGTTCTCCTGACCTGGGGACAGCTTTGGGGGGCATTGGATGCAGAACTTTGTACTTGGAAGGTTTTCACAATTCGAAGGTGTAAGATGTTAAGCACCATGACTGGCCATCCCCTTCCCTCTCCTCATCCCAGCCCTTTCCTCTTCCCCTTCCCTCTCCTCCCAGTCTGGCCAGTCCTGCCCAGGCAGCGGTGCCTGCAGCAGCACAGCACCCTGCGTCTGGCCAAGCCCCCGCACAGCTTGATGGAATAGCGAGTGACTTGTACCTGGAATTTAAACATTTCAATCCATACCACCCTTGACTGCACTGTGGGAAATTCGGCCCCCTGTGCAGGGTCAGCTCACGCCCTCAGACTCGGCTGAGGAGGGATGTCAGTGCTATATAGGCTCATTCTGGCTCTCTGCCCTGGGATGAATTGCACCAAGCCACAGGCCGGTGTCTGCTGCTTACACTCAGAGCTGGTGCCGGTGTTGTGTGCAGCTGGCTCTCTCTGTGGTCACCGGTTCCAAACTCAGCTCCAACATGCACCACACCTGAACGGTGGCTCCAGGCCCCGTGTCTCAGCCCTAAGACCTCCATCAGCAGGGGAGGCTGCGCGGAGGGCTTGTCTTCGGGCAGGAGGGAGGGCATGGGGGGAGTTTGCTGGGGGACCAGTGGGTCCAGTGAGCACTGTGCCTGACCCAAAGCAGATGCCATTGCTGGCATCTGCTTTGATGGAAGAGGTTCAGCAGGGCCGTTACCCTGAAATTGGTTTTTGAAGCCTGTTCTAAAGAAATGCAACTGAACCTCAGGTGCACAACCCCCCCTTGGGAGCCCTTTGCATGGAGACCCCCCCTGTCTCCAGACGCTGCTTGCAGCATGTCAGCTGTGCCCTCCCCAAGGGGACATGGCCATGGCAGCACCTCGGAACCAGAGCCACCAGCTGCCTGTTAAAGGAACAGAAAATCATTTGTTTTCTACCTTCTTCCCCTTCAAGTGACTGAAACCTCCAGCTCGCTGCCTCTCCCTGCTCCACTAGCGGGGCTGGGATGCACTGGCCATTGTGGGTGAATCGAGCCTGGAGGTTCCCTAATATAAACTGACCACTGGCGGGTTTCTCCATGATGCTGGGTCCTTGTGATAGCAGAGGGGGCCCCGCCTAGGAGGCCGGAGCTGTCAAAGTTCTGGGATTGAATCAATTCCCCCCCTGGTTGTAAAACCAGCACCCAAATGTGAGCGAATCCTGTGCTTTTGCCCTTGGGCCAGCGTGTGGGAGCCTTGGCATCCGGGTGCCTGGTTTGATTCCACTGCATCTACACACAGAAGTTAGTCAAGCCCCACTTGGATATCTCATTTATGGCTGTATTGGGCACCTGTTAACTGTGTGATCCTTGAGCCTAGCTTCATGCTCCTGTTCTGTACAGTTCTGGAGGGACTGCTTGGGCCGAGGGTCAGCCTTGGAGGCTGCTTCGGGTTGGGATCCTGCAGAAACATTTAAAGTTCAAGCTGATCTGAAAGGAAACAGCTAATTTAGTGAATGGGGAATGATCCCCAGCTTTAAGCAGAGCTTTCCACGTAGCATAGCAGGTCGTTTGTAACCACAAATCCATAAACCTTCTTGGTGCAGGTAATAGTAATTTCCAGATGTGACCATTTCAAAGGATTTGGCATAATGTACCACTGCTGCAGATATTCACAGGGGACGAAACTCCAGGTCATTTCATAATTCAGCACAAGAAAGTGAAAGTATTTTTGCAAAATTGTGTGTAACTACGTAGTTAGCGCTTCCTTTAATGTGAAAGCAGCTACAAGAATTCCAAAAACAACATTTCATTTCAAAAATCACTTAAGGCTCTAAGTGGTAACAATGTTAGTGACCATTCCCATCGTTTGCCAAAGCCCAGTCAGCAAGGAAATGGATAATTAAGGGCATCATAAATCTTATCCCACCACCTCATGAGAATAAAGTGTTTATTAAGCATAAAGAGTTGCATGCATCACTGCAACACAGCGACCTTTACTGGCCCAGAGACTGTTGATGTTTTTCGGAGCTTTGTTTTCATATTTGAATGTGTTCTTTTAAGGGATATTCTGCAGTGGGAAATATTTTCAATCAATAAATGTATCAAATGACAAGCCAGTGTTTTGCTAAAGTGCCTATAACTGATGTTTCTTGAAAATCTTTATGCATATGTAGCTGAATAGGCTTATTGATCCATCCATACATGTCGACTTGCATCGGAAGCTGATCACTATGTGCATTATTCATGTGACATATTTTGTCATTACTCATGAAAAAGTGGCATTTGTTTGGAGTCAGAGATGAGATTGGTGTGCTGAGAAGAAATACATATTTTAAAAAAATACTTAATGTCAATGCTGTGTTTGTAGGTTATGCGGCTGTCTGAGATTGAAATTGTGCTTTATTCTTGCTTGGATTTGTGAATAGTGTGCTGGGATGTACGCTGCTGCCGTGTCAGAACTTTCCCAGGGCTGGGGAACTAAGGTTTCTGTTGCTGGAATTCCCTAATTTCCCCCCATCTTTCGTTTCACTCAGTGAAGACCCAGTGCTTTAAATGTTAAACCAGGGACATGGCTGGTCACCAGATTACTACCCTAAAGGCAGGGCCGGCTCCAGGCCCCAGCGCGCCAAGTATGTTCTTGGGGCAGCATGCCGCGGGGGGCGCTCGGCTGGTTGCTGGGAGGGCAGCAGACGGCTCCGGTGGACCTCCTGCAGGCGTGCCTGAGGAGGGTCCGCTGGTCCCGCGGCTCCGGTGGAGCATCCACAGGCATGCCTGCGGGAGGTCCACCAGAGCCGCGGGACCAGCGGACCCTCCACAGGGACGCCTGCGGGAGGTCCACAGGAGCCGCAAGACCAGCAAGCAGCAGAGCGCCCCCCGTGGCATGCCACCATGCTTGGGGCGGTGAAATGGCTAGAGCCAGCCCTGCCTAAAGGAGCAAGTGGCTCTGGTCACGCTAATAATGGGTCCTATGGAGCCTGCCTGGTTCTGCGCAACATTGGCCCTCATGCAGGGGCCTGGCACATGCAGCTGAGCAAGGCACCCTGAAGTCCGTCCAACCTGCTCAGTCCTGTAAGCTGGAGAGCTCTTGCGACCCAGTGACAGCAAAGCACTTGTGCAAGTGCTTAATGTTAAGTCCCACCCAGTTCAAAGGTTACAGTTCAACATGCTCAGGTGCCTTGCTGGCCTGGGGCTAACGGGCTGCAGATCCTTGCAGAACGGAGCCCTTAACCTTCCCATAGGGCTGCCATGGGGCTTCTGTAGTGTCTAGGCTGGGCCCTTGCTCGGGGGCAAACTCCCCGCAGTGAAGAGCTCAGTTTGGGATTGGAAATCTTCTTCCCCCGGGGGGTTGCTGGCAGTTTTCAGGAAAAGCCATGTGTGATGCTGCATGAGCATGAAGGCTCTCAGGTCTACGAGCCCACGGAGAGTTCCCTGGCACAGGGACAATATTCATCTTAACCCCTCTGTGCCCAGGGGCCTGTGGAAAGCTGTAGGTGAGCAAGTCCTGGAGCAAACTGATCGATGCACCACTTTTAAAATTGAGATTCTCTCCACCATTAGCCAGTTGGTTCACCAGACCCCTAGATTCACAGAGACACAGGGAGGCATTGACTACTGAGGCTAACACCTACATATTCAGAGAAAACAAAGCTGCCTGAAGTGCATCTGCAAGGCAGAGAAGGACCGTGCCTGTTCTTCAAAAGGCTGTCAGAATGGCACGGGCTTGTTTTGATCTTCCACTAAACAGATGCGGACAGGCAGAAGATTCCGTTTCCATGTCTTATAATAATGTCCCTGGACTCGCCCACCATTCACAGCCAGTCTTGTGCCTTGTTAAGGTTAGAGACCCTGGGCCAGCTGCAGCACCGACCTCTCCACCCACAATCTCATTTACATCACTAGGGGGTATGTAAGCAGTGAGTCCAGAGCAGGGCGCATCCATTGGACAGCTCCAGCACCGCTCTATTTCCGCCATATTTTGTGAATCTAGAATTAGACACTGCCTAATATTTGCAGCCTTGTTCCCCGTTTTCTCATGCGTAGTTTAGAAGTAGCCAGAAATACATTGCACTGATCATCAACCTTGCTGGTTACATCCCAGGCTGAATAAATTCTTAATCCATCCCCAGCTAGGAGCTGCATAGTCCTCAGCTGCAAAGAGACCTGGGGACAGAACACTGTCCGCGGTTCCAAGTGCAAAGGGAAATAATGTCACATGCCCAGACCTTTCGCTCTCAAAGTCACGGGCAGCTATGGCAAAATGGACCGAGCATGGTGGGGGAGTCAGGAGACTCTGCTATGAACTGCTGGGATATACACAAATGAGTTACAGCAAGTCTGAAAAGGTAATAGAGGCTTAGGGCTAACCCAGCCTAAGCAGGTGGGGATCCCTTGCTTGTGCCTAGAAAACTCCTCCTCCCCCTACCCCCCACCAGAGTCCAAGCAGCATAATCAGTTCCTTTTGTTAGGGGAGTTTGTCCTCCTCCTGCCATGTGCTTTAAGCTGCAAACTGCTTGCTGATGGGAGAAAGCCACTTGCATGATTCATCTTCACAGGTGGGAATGGAAGGCAGAAAAACATGGTCTTTTGTCCTTTTTAATGCCCCAAAATAGCCCCTCTGGTGTTGATGGACCTTTCCTGTTGGGCAGGATGTAACTCCTTCGGTTGAAGATCAGCACTGCACACTAATTAATGTCTTTCTCCTCTTCGGTGATTTACACAGTCCTAGAAGCTCACAGTACAAGTGCTCACCTTGCAATCTGAGATACTGAGGTTGCAAGTGAGATTAATGCCGGCAGCAGCTCACTGGCATTCAATAAAGGCTAAATACTAAACACATTCTTAGAACTCTAATACCTGTTGTAACAATCCTAACACCCCGGTGAGCCAGAGAGGTTCCAGCCAGGGAGCTGTCAGTGTTCAGCTGAGCCACAGGGCCCTTGGCATGAGCTGGCCCCTGGCCTGCCAGCATCACACCATCTTCACAAGATGCTCTGTGATCTGGGGACAGGAAGTGCTAGAGAAGTGTAACGAATTATTATTGTTATTAAATAAAAGTGAACAGATCCCACTTTTTACGTCTTTCTGAATAAGGTCGGGGGGATTTGCTGCTGTTACAATCCCTGCCTAACAGTCTAGCTCGGGGCAATGAGCCACACTAATGTACTGCATAAATAGGGGATGCACCAATGAACTTAATTTAGTTAATCATCCATTGCAGATCTGCTTATTGTACTGTGGGAGGGGAATGGAAGGGAGAGGGGAAGACGCATGCACCACCTTCTCTGGGAGGACCCCTCCACCCGCATATCTTGCTAATAGTTATTCAACAAGCACTTACAGCCAGGCATTTGGTCCAAAATCTGCACGGCCTCTGGCATAACCGGGACACCATTAACATTGGTTTAAATCGTGGTGAAGGGAAGGGGCGGAGAGAGAGAGATTCTTCTGAACCTTCAAATAGGCTCCCAGCTTAGGCCCCCGGAAATATCAGTCACTTCAGGTGACTGTCCCACTCTGTGAAATGACTGCACCATTTGCCCGGTCATCAGCTGTTCCCACTCAAGAGAGAGATCTTGGAATTACGGTGGATAGTTCTCTGAAAACATCCACTCAATGTGCAACGGCACTCAAAAAAGCGACCAGAATGTTGGACATCATTAAGAAAGGGATAGATAACAAGACAGAAAATATCATATTGCCTCTCTATAAAACCATGGTACCCCCACATCTTGAATACTGTGTGCAGATGTGGTCACCCCATCTCAAAAAAGATATCCTGGAATTGAAAAAGGCTCAGAAAAGGGCAACAAAAATTATGAGGGGTATGGAACGGCTCCCGTATCGGGGCACCTGGCACTGGCCACTGTCAGAAAACAGGATACTGGGCTAGATGGAGGATTGGTCTGACCCAGTCTGGCCGTTCCTGTGTTGTTATGTTCTTATTTTAAGGACAGTTTTGCAGGTATTGGAGTCAGGCACTGAGCACCCTGTTCAAAGTCAGTAGCGTTGCCGGGGGTAGATATTATCCTGCTGTCTCTTTTCATCATCCCTTCAGGAGCAATAGTCTGGGTGCCAGGAGCCCAACAAGCTGGCTGCAGTAGCCTTCGAAATCACTAGTTGCTGAAGGTGCTACTCTGGACTCAGGGTGGGAGGGGTGGAAATGCTAAGCTGTGACGAACTGGGACTGTTCTTAATGTTTGCTCTGAATACTGTGTTGGTGCCTCAGTGTCCCCTAGGCAGTTCTTAAGTATCTAGGCGGTGGGATAAGGGTGTGTGATTGCTGCAGAGCAAAGGGCCAGTGCACCTAAATGCTTGGCACTCTCTCTCCTAGCAACTGATGGCCTGGGCCCCTCCCCTGCAAAGGTGCCAACTGAAGGTGTTGGAGACAAAGAGATCAGGTGACCTCCTAGCCCGGGAAAGGAGCTGAGCAGAGAGGAGGAGCTGGAGGGGGTGGTTAGTCTGGAGCTGGCTGGGGACGAGGAATGAAGTGCAGACGTGGGGGTCTGGCTCACAGCCCCGCAGAATGGACCCGGCCGAGGGGTCCGGTTCGCTGTATCTGCAAGCTCTGTTTTAGACCCTGTTCCTGTCATCGAATAAACCTCTGTGTTACTGGCTGGCTAAAGAGTCACATCTGACTGCGAAGTGGGGGTGCAGGACCCTCTGGCTTCCCCAGGACCCCGCTGGGGTGGGCTCGCTGTGGGAAGCGCACAGAGGGGCAGAGGTTGCTGAATGCTCCAAGGAGAGACCCAGGAGGTGAAGCCGTGTGAGCTTCTTGCCCTGAAGAAGTCTGCTCCAAGGGAGAGGAGGCTCCCCAAAGTCCTGCCTGGCTTTGTGGGGAGCAGTTCCAGAGCATCGCCCGGGGACTCCGTGACATAAGCTGTAGGAGGACTCGAGTTAGAACCAGCCAGGGCTCAGATGTGTTGAATTCGGTAATTTAAGCACAAATGGGCATATTGGGAGCTACTGTGAAGGAACATGCTGGGATGGGGGGGTTCTGGATCTGCTTTGCAGCTGGGAATTATTCTCCGAGGAAGGGCTTGGATTGAAAGGCACAGCTGCACTGGGTGGTAATTAGCAGCTTGGGGATTCGGGGGGGGCATTGAAAGGAGCAATGACTTTTGGGATAAACACCTAGAAATGCACTTGGTTTGCTGCTGTCCTCGCATGCCTGCCACAGGCTGCAGAGCATCTGAGATGCAAACGCAAAGCCTGGCAATTGGGGAAGTTGACAGATGAAGGGCCTGATTCCCAATGATTTATGCTGCTTTGACTCTGAGACCCCATGGAATTTATGGCACGCACATCTCATAAAAACCAAGGCCACATTAACGTTGGGTAATTTCTGCAGCCTGAACTCCCACCCTGGCTGGGGGGCTGACTCGTGCGCACCTTTCCCTGCCGTCCCAAGCCATGGAATGTTGCTTTTCAATGAGGCAGACATTTTTTTCTGCTCCACACCTCACAGGCATGTTTAATTTGTGCATTTGGCTTGGAATCAACATACTAAGGCACTAGTTAATAGGTACTACAAATCCTAAGGTCTGCAGGGGGATAACACTGCACCACTCATGTCTGACAACAGCTTGTTTAGGAGTCACAGGGCGGTGGGATCCTGGAGGTGTGAGGTTCTCAGTGCTGGGCACAAAAAGTAGCAGTGATGTTGGCAGCAGCATCTTCCTGTTTGGAATGGCCCAGGTCACAGCCCCCTCCTGTGGGAAGAGAAGAATGCAGAATTCACCTGAGCGGTGGCACAGCCGTTGTCTCTGAGGAGTGCAGGAGCGGCAGAAACACCCTCACAGCCTGGGGAGAGACCACATTTCAGAGCAATGCACCAGTGTCTGGGAGGTGGGCTAGGAAGAAGACAGTGCCCCATCCCCTGGGGTGGGCAGCACACAGGGCAACTCAAACAGAACTCCAGCAGTAGTAACTACAGCTGGTCAGAAAGTGCCACTGCAGCAGCGTTCGGTCAGAAAACGCCTTTTCATCCAAACGAAAAGGTTCTGAGGAAACTGGTACATTTCAACTACATTTTCTATGGAAAGATTTCTAAATGACAATAGAGTGCTGGGCTCTGTGCAAACTCGGATCGGGCCCAGTTGTGCCGGGCACTATGTAAACTCGGACCGAGCCCCATTGTGCCGGGCGCTGCGTGAACTTAGATTGGGCGTATAACGGCCTTGGCCGCAGCTCAGCTCCGGGTCGCAGGGGCTGAGCGAATGAAGTCTGTAGTCCAAGCCCTTAGGAAGGGCGGGACAGCGAACAAACAGGTTGGGGCTCCAGCCCTTTGGGGCAGGGCAGAGCGACAGGCTGTCTAGAGGCTCCGGCCCTTTGGGGCAGGGCAGAGCAAGGGACAATTGGAGGCGATCAGGTTAAGTAAAGGAAGGGGGGAGTCTGCCACCCTTAAGGGGTGGCAGGGGGAACGCAGGCCCTCCCACTCCACTGCGTTCCAGCCCGGGGCCCTAGAGCGGTGTGTCGCCGTCTAAAGGCGCGTGGGATCCCGGTCCGAACAACACTGACCGGGTGAGCAGCAGGGTTCCCACCAAAACACACTGACCAGAGGGTCAGTGGGATCCTGGCCAATGCACACGACCATCGGCTTGGGGCCTTCTGCGGCCTGACTGTCGTCAGCCACCCCCGGGGCGCTTCCAACTCCCCCTCCCTGGGTACCTGCCCTTCGCCGGCGTCGTCCGGGTTCCCAGATCATCGGTTCTCGCTGGCTCGCAGGGGGGTTTCCAGTCCACCTCGGGTACCGGGGTCCGCGGCGGTCCGGTCCAGTCCTCGGGGTACCAGGTCCGGCGGCTCGGTCCAGTCCCTCAGGTCCTGGGGTCGGGCAGGCCGGTCCAGTCCTCGGGACCGGTCCAGCGCTCCAGTCCAGTGCTCAGCATCCTGGGGTTTCGGGCGGGTCCGGTCCAGTCCTTGGGTACCGGGTCCGGCGTCCAGTCCAGTGGCTCGCATCCTGGGGTTCGGGCGGTCCGGTCCAGTCCTCGGTACCAGGGTCGGGCGGTCAGGTCCAGTCTCGGGGTACCGGGTCCGGGCGTCCAGTCCAGTGCTCAGCACCTGGGTTCGGGCGGGCGCGGTCCTCCTCGGGGTACGGGTCCGGCGCGTCCAGTCCAGTGCTCAGCATCCTGGGTTCGGGCGGGCCGGTCAGTCTCGGGGTACCGGGTCCAGGCGGTCCAGTCCAGTGCTCAGCATCCTGGGGTTCGGCGGTCCGGTCCAGTCCTCCGGGTACCGGGGCCGGCGGTCCAGTCCGTGCTCAGCATCCTGGGTTCGGGCGGGCGGTCCAGTCCTCGGTACGGGGCAGGGTCCAGTCCAGTACGCAGTGCTCACATCTGGTTGCGGGCAGGCCGGTCCATGCCTCGGGTACCCGGGGTCGGGCGGCCGTCCATGCCTCAGCGGATCCGGGTCGGCGGGCCGGTCCAGTCCTCGGGGTACCAGGGTCCGGGCGGTCCAGTCCAGTGCTCAGCGTCCTGGGGTTCGGGCGGGCCGGTCCAGTCCTCGGGGTACCGGGTCCGGGGCGGTCCAGTCCAGTGCAGCATCCAGGTGGGTTCGGGCGGGCCGGTCCAGTCCTCGGGGTACCGGGTCGGCGGTCCAGTCCAGTGCTCAGCGTCCTGGGTTCGGCGGGCCGGTCCAGTCCTGGGTACCGGGTCCAGGCGGTCCAGTCCAGTGCTCAGCGTCCTGGGGTGGGCGGCCGGTCCAGTCCTTGGGTACCGGGGTCCGGCGTCAGTCCAGTGCTCAGCTCCTGGGTTCGGGCGGTCCGGTCCAGTCCTCGGGGTACCAGGTCCGGGCGGTCCAGTCCATGAGCTCAGCGTCCGTTGTCTGGGTGGGCCGTGCCAGTCCTCGTGGTACCCGGTCCGGGCGGTCCAGTCCAGTGCTCAGCGCCTTGGGGTTTGCGGGCCGGTCCAGTCTCGGGTACCGGGGTCCGGGCGGTCCAGTCAGTGCTCAGCATCCTGGGGTTCGGGCGGGCGGTCCAGTCCTCGGCGTACCAGGGTCCGGGCGGGTCCAGTCCAGTGCTCAGCGTCCTGGGGTTCGGGTGGGCCGGTCCAGTCCTCGGGTACCGGGTCCGGCGGTCCAGTCGCAGTGCTCAGCATCTGGGTTTGGGCATGCCGGTCCAGCCTCTGGGTACCAGGGTCCGGCGTGTCCAGTCAGTGCTCAGCGTCCTGGGTTCGGGCGGTTTCCGTCCAGTCCTCGGGGTACCAGGGTCCGGGCGGTCCAGTCCAGTGCTCAGCGTCCTGGGGTTCGGGTGGGCCGGTCCAGTCCTCGGGGTACCGGGGTCCGGGCGGTCCAGTCCAGTGCTCAGCATCCTGGGGTTTGGGCAGGCCGGTCCAGTCCTCGGGGTACCAGGGTCCGGGCGGTCCAGTCCAGTGCTCAGCGTCCTGGGGTTCGGGCGGGCCGGTCCAGTCCTCGGGGTACCAGGGTCCAGGCGGTCCAATCCAGTCGTCCGCAGGGCAAGCGTCCGACGGCGCGGCCCGCTGCTCTGGGCGCTGGCCCCAGGGGAGGTCAGGCCAGGGCCCCTCCAGATACCAAGCGAGGGGTAAGCCGGGCCCAGCAGGAGCTCGGGCACCCACCTCTGCCTTCTCCAGCGGCCTCCTCCTAACTGAGGGCTGGGACCGGGTTTTTATACTTCCTGTCCCACCCCCTGACTTCCTGGGGGCGGGAACAGGCCGAGGGGGCCTTGCACTTCTGGTCCCGCCCCTTGACTTCCTGGGGGCGGGGATAGGCGGCCGGGCCTCTGCCCGGGGCTGCAGGGTCCCTAGCCTATGCCCAGTCTCAGGAGCAGGGGGGAGGGGACCCCCCTCGCTACAGGGCCCCATTGTGCTGGGCGCTGCATGAACTCGGATCCGGCCCCGTTGTGCTGGGCGCTGTGTGACCTCAGGTCAGGCCCGGTTGTGCCGGGCGCTGTGTGAACTCAGATCAGACCCGATTGTGCCAGGTGCTGTGTGAATTCGGATCAGGCCCAGTTGTGCCTGGCACTGCATGAACTCAGATCAGGCCCCATTGTACTGGGCGCTGCGTGAACTTTGATCGGGTCCAGTTGTGCCAGTTGCTGTATGAACTTGGATCAGGCCTGGTTGTGCCAGTCGCTGTATGAACTCGGATCAGGCCCAGTTGTGCTGGGCACTGCGTGAACTCGGATCAGGCCCAGTTGTGCCAGGCGCTGTATGAACTCGGAGTGAGAGGCAATCCCTGCCCTAAATAGACAAGACAGTCAAAGGGTGGCAGAGGAAGCAGAGGCAGGAAGGGATTCACCCAAGATTATGCAGCAAGTTAACAAAAGAGCTGAGATTGGACCAGGTATCCTGACTCCCAGCCCAGTGCTCTGTCCAAACACTGATTCCTGCACATATTGTGGTGCAGGGCTGCTCCATATGCCTTTGTACCCCGGGGGGAGGGGCTGCACACATCCCTCTTCACACTCCCTGCGGAGAGGGTGGGGGGGACTAAATCTGGGCTAAACTACTTCTCCTCAGATTCCATCTGCTGTCTATTGCTGGGGATGTCTGGAAAAGGCAAATGGTTCCTTCTGTACTTTTCCTGTCCCTGCTAATGCGGGATGTGCCATAAACCAGCCGTCGCAATCCTGTTTGCAACACTGACTCATCAGAAACAGCAGAACCAGCTCAGACCCCCAAAATCTGCAGCACAAAATCTTGCTAAAGCTTCTGAGGAATTAAGCGTTTTCACTAGGTTCATGTGTGCTGAGCTTCTGTGTGTCTGGGGGCTGCACTTCCGGCTACTCACCATGTTGTTCCTCAGGCTGCGTGTGGGGGCTGCCAGGGTAGCTCAGCTTGAAGCCAGGTGGTGGTTACATCGGGAGACGCCTGAGGACAGACAAGCATGTTTTCTGGGACAGAGGGAGCAGGATGAGATATGTATGTCTTTGTACTTGGTCAGGATAATGGGCCTGCTTCTCCTCTCGTGTATGCCCCGTAAGTCTGGACGAGCTGTCCCTGACGTCAGTGAGTGTGTCTGAGAGGAACGTAAGAACAGCCACACACTGGGTCAGACCAATGGTCCATCCAGCCCAGTGTCCTGTCTTCCGACAGTGGCCAATGCCTGGTGCCCCAGAGGGAATGAACAGAACAGGGAATCATCAAGTGACCCATCCCCTGTCACCCATTCCCAGCTTCTGGCAAACAGAGGCTAGGGATACCATCCCTGCCTATCCTGGCTAATAGCCATTGAGGGACCTATATGGGAAGAGAATCCGACTCGCTGTGCTTGTGCTAGGTATTGGGGCAACATCTGATTGACGAGGGATAACATTTTCCAAAGCATGTAAGTGCCAGAGGAGCCCAAGTCCCCTTGACATTAGGTTCCTAAGTCACCTAGATCAATGGCCTTATCTAGCCATTCCCTTGCTTTCAAGAGTGTGACCTTGGCAAATCATGGGATCCTGGAATTCTCCAATCTGTGCCAAGACAGTACAACAGAAGAAGGGTTGGGGAGACCAGCTGCCATCCCGCCACAGGGGCAGGGAGAGCAGTGTGAGCTCCTCAAAACCTGCTCTCAAGCCTTGGGGTTCCTGGCCCCCCACTTGTTCCTGTGAAACAGGGAACTGCCCAGTTGTCATTTAGCAGGGAGCAGACCATTCACACCTACAGCGGCTGGTGTCTGTACTCTGGAGGGGTCCGAAGGCTGGTGGGATGCTAGGAGGGGGGGCCAGGGATCACTGACACCTTCTGCGCAGTTCTAACAGCGCTGCTAATAAAACAGAGCCCAGCGGCTGCCCCTTCCTCGGTGTGCCTGACTAAACCCCACTGACAGATCCCCAGAGGGTCCCGCAGCACCAGGCGGGGGATTTCAGGAGCAAACATTTCAGTGCTCAGGTGCTCAGCTGCTCTGCTGCTGGGTGCGACACAGAGGTCAAGGGATAAACCTAGATAAAGGCTGCACCATGAAGTGGCCTCTGCAGAATTTTCCTCAGACAAATAGACCCTTTGTTCTTGCAAAAGCTAGGTGAAGAGCTTGGACACGGCCATCAACGCCCTGTGCCAGGGGTGACCTGAGCACCAGCGCAGAACTCCAGCAGACCCTCGTCTAGGTCACAAGAAGTTCTGAGTCCCATCCCTCACAGCCACCCTCCCCCAGCCCCTTCCCTGGCCTGGCTTTGCAGGACTCAGTGGGGCACTCTCTCCTAGTAGAGTTCCAGCAGTGGCATTGGGGATCCTATCTGATTATTGTCAAGGGCTGGGGAAGATCCTTGCGGCAGGAGCTGCACATTAAAGCCAGTTCTGTTTGACCCTGTTCTGGTCCCTGCCCACTGAGGCGGGCTTGTCTCTCCAGCTGTGCATTGGCAGCAACTCCACTGAACTCCAGGGGGTTACATTTGTATGAATCCGGGGGCCATGGGGGACCCAGCCCCACTGTTATTCCCTAGAGAAAGGAGAATCCAACGTTGGGTCCCTCCTGTGACCGGGGGTCAGGAGCAAGGTCATGCTGCTGGAGGTTGAACAGCCTGGCCTGTGTAGCAGCTCATGCCAGCTGAGAGGGAGACAGCTGGAGCTTCCCGGCGTAAGCACTTCAGATGCTCTTTGGACCCGCTTGGCTCTGCTAAGCTGGGATGGAGCAGCCTTTCCTGTGGCACACACCTGAGCATTTCTGGACTCAGTCAGCACCGTGGAGTGCCGAGGAGGGAACAATGAAGAATAATAAGGGTTGCATGGATGGTCCAAAAAGGTTCAGTTTCAGAGCTAGACAAAGGGCCAGGCCAGTTCCTATGTCAGCCAAACCACGTTTTCAGCCCTGCTAACATCCATATGGATTCATGTCTCTCTGGGCCCCTAACCCCCACAGCCTCCAGTAAGCAGCCGGTATGTCTCGATGTACCCATCACACCCAGCAGCCACTAGCCACTTCCTTGAGCACGCTCTAGAAGAAAGCCTGTCCGCTACTATCCATGCCAAATAGCCAATCACAGCTGTAAATCCCTCTCTCTCTCTCTCCCTCTGCCACTCATTTCCATATTTTTTTCTTTCATCTTATAGCAGAAGTGCCAACTTTGACATTCCCCTCCTCCCAGAGGACGTTCTGATTAAAGGGAGAATATTCAGAGATGGTTTCAGAACATAGAACAAGTCTGCTAGAATCACATGTATCATAAGATTGTGGCATTCCCAAAAGTAAGAATCTGATTAATCACTGTGTATTTAAAGTCTTTCTGCTCATGCGTCACAGGGATCAGTGGGCAAACTCGATAATGCCAGGAGTTTCCAATCAGATCTGAAGAGTCTGGAGGTTCAGTGAAACTTAGGTGAACCTTAGCAGGTGTTTCTTTCCCCACCTTCTCCTCCTTGCCTTAGCCCAACACTGCCAGATCTGTCCTTTTACTCTATTCTATTCTAGTCTATCTAGGTTCTTACCCCACCCGCATGACCATAGGTCTGAGCCCTGCCCAGTCATTCAGAAAGTGGCTAACGTCCATCTCAGCTCTGCTCCAGTCCCCTGTCTAGCCCAGGCACAGCGTCACTACCGATCCTCCTCGCTTACTCTTAAAACAGCTTCTACAGACACAAAGCCTCTAGCTGACTGTTGCCACTGCTGGGCCAACACCAGTATCAGGTTTGGAGCCTTGTGACCCAGGAGTAAATATTCCAGTACTTTCTCCCCCTACAGCCTTATGGGCCTGATTCTGGTCTCCAGTTCAGCTCCCAAGTAACTCCGTATCCGCACTGCAGTTCAGCGGGCGGCTGTGAGTGGTGCTGGCAGAACTTATCCAAACTCACATACAGAGATGATTTCTTTGGCCTCCTTCCTCTCATTATCTCTTTGATGTGCTGATACGAGACAGCCTCAGCCCAGCCTGCCAAGTCTTATTGCCTGGAATAACCAGTCAGGCAGCTCCTCACAAGCCTGGCAGTGACATAAAACATGTCCTTAGAATGAGCAAACGGTAAGTCTATTGGAGGGAATTTCTGATACTCCAAAAGGTCCAAAGATGAGAATCTGCTGAGAGGGGGTGAGGGGCAGAGGCAGGGATTGTGAACGCCAAGCTCGTGCAAAGCAGCGTGCGTGAGGCGGATCTGAGTGCCCTGCTAGAGCAATGGAAGTTTGTGAGTCACTGTGTGATCAATGAATACCTGGAGACTGTAATAATTCTGCTGGGAGTTCACCGCACTGCTCTGCTCCTCTGATTAATGGGGCTTCCTGGAGAGGGCAGGGAGAGGTCACTTGACATGTGTTCAGCAGCTGATGACATTATTCAGCTCTGCCAGGAAATTACTCCTATTAAATACCTCCTGCTCTTCTTCCCCAGCTAGCGTCACGTGCTCAGCCCCAGCACAGGGCAGAACTGCTTAGCTCCATCCTTCAGCAAGCTCTGAGCACCTCCCCTTGGCATTAATAAATACTTCGACCTAAAAACCACAGTGAAAGAGCGGCCATGCCCAGGCTCCCTCCCCATCTTGGGAAGGATGTTTTTTGTATCATGGACAAAATGTGGATCATGCTTTATATTAAGGGTCAATCATCAATCTTTTCTGAAGGGTTAATAAATGACTAATTGCTGGGTTAATCAATTGCTGCGGGTTGTCATAGAGTTCAGCAGGCCAATGGGTTGCTTATAAACAAATGCACTAGCGTATAGACATCTAGAGAGGAAGACTGGCCCAGTGGTTCACTTCCCTGCTCCACCGGGGGCAAATCTTCATGCCTCTGTTCCCCATCTGTACAGTGCGGCTAACAGCCCGGCCCGGCCTGGCCCCACGGGACTGACTAGAAGAAAGAGTGTGAGGTTCTTGAATCCGACAGTGATGGGGATATATGAGCATCTAAGAAATCCAGATAGATCTAGGCAACATTCTACTGATGTGTTTATTGGCCACCATCCTCATCTCTGTCACCGGTTTGTAACATCTACTGATCATTCACTCAGTGGTGTGGAAATAGACCTTTAATATATCGGTAGCGCTTTGGAGAGTTAGTCACTACTCCGTGTCCCCTTGGCGTGCAGCTGTGCTGTGTCTCTGCTCACAGGTGACCGCCATTCATGGTATTGTACCAGGCTAAGAGAATGGGACTCTGCTCAGGCAGTGGGAGGACGCACAAGCTGCAGCCTCTTGGAGCGTGATGGGTCACCATTTAAAAATCAGCCCAAGCGTGGTTGGACTGAGAAGCCATTTGGAATTCAGACCAGTGTTCGCAGGTGCTGCTCCTGTGGTCTCCGGTTTGCTGCCAGAGCAAGGAGCGGAAGGAACAGCTCCCCCAGCTGGCACAGAGCTCCAGATCCAACAACCTGCATGGCAGATGTTCACAGTACAACAACAGCACCTGTGGCACAGGTACCGCACCTCCCTGCTGAGATCCCAAGTGCCTCTCATGACTGAATCCAGCCCTGCAGCCCCAGCTGGGGGAAGCGCCATCGTCCCCACTTCACAGCTAGGCAGAGCACCTGAGCACACTGCGTCAATGGAAAACTCCCCTTCGGGAACTGCGAACCCCTCTGTCATTGCCCCAAGCGGCCAGCATGTTCAGCGGCAGAGCTGGGGATGGGATCCAGATCTCCCCATCCATTGCCTAGCTACAGAACCAGAAGCCAGCTCTGAATTTCAGGCTTTGCCTCCATCTCCAAAAGCCTGAAACCCAACACCCCGAGCTCCAGCGGGCTGGGGGCATCTGATCCCAGATCCGAGCATCACAGCACTAGCCTGCCCCAGCTGCCCAGAGTAAGGTGGGTGGAAAGGATGGAGGAGCCTATCAGATGAGCTGCTCCTGTTCAATCAGCTCCATCGCTCCTGATCAGTGAGAGAACCAGCCAGTGGCAGAGACAAGACCACAGCGACTGCATAGTTATTATCCAGCCCTGGTGTCTACATCTGGGTAATGCTAGCCCTTAATGACTATTCCCAGCAGCACCTGGCTGGCGTGACTGCTGCTGCCTTCAGCATGTTCAGGTACTCATAATTCTTCCCTTTCTTCTCTCCAGCCACCGTCCAGCTGACAGTGTATTAGCCGGGCTGTAATAAGCTACAGTCCAGACAGGAGGAACTCCTCGGAGTTGTTTTTAGGTGACCAGCTGCCATGAAGCCATCTCTACCTGCTGTCCGCTGGCTCAGTTCTCAGCCAGTCACATTCTGGTGGCCAGACAGATAACATCCAATCAGGCCGTGCTTTCTGCATGACTCCCCTGGCACCCCCTCGCCGGGGGGTTGTCACCAGGTGATTGAAAGCTCCAGAACTGGGCACACGGAGAGTTAGAGCCCCACTCTGGGGCGGCCCTGCACCCAACACACACTCTGCTGCCAAAAAGTAGAGTCCCATCACACAACAGTCTAGATTGGTCCTTAGCCCTATCACTGCTAGTTCCTCCATCACAGCTGTTGCAGTGCACCTGAACTGATGGAGGGCTAGGGCACAGCTGCAGTATTTGCCAGCACAGAGAATAGCTTCTACTATGCCTGGAACAATCAGCAGCAGAGCGAAGTGCCAGCTCTCCCTGAACATGCATGGACTAATTGGTGGCAACTTCGAGCCCCATTCCACTGAAGCAGCCCTGGCTCCTTGGGCAGCATGGTGGGTGCATTCCTCCAGCACAGATAGCGCCGGGACCACGCACAGTCAAGCACTGAGTTGAGTGTTACTGGACCTGTTTAAATGGTCTGTTACTGAGCTGCATGACTGCTGCTAAGCATTGTAGGCCAGTCCAGGAGAACCTGCCTGCTAGCTGCTAAAAGCACAAACTATGTCCAAACAACCCTGCGGAGCCAAGGGGAAATTCAGAGTTAGGTGCCCTTGACAAGCCCCCCCAGTGGCCTGGGGACTGCGACAGGTACACTCCATACCAAAGGGCTAAAAGCCCTGGCCTGTACCTCTGTCACAAGCCAGGACTGTATAGACACACGCACATAGACACTGGTCATCAGAGATGGAACAGGGACTTCTGCACCCACATCACCAGCCCATTCGCTCCACAGGGACCTCCTGGAGCTGTGACAATCCCGCTGCTTTCATCTCTGGGCCAGCTGCTGGAGGGATATGTAACTCTGTGGGTAATGAGCACAACTGCCTGACTTTCCCAGAGCCTGGCCTAGCACTTCCCCTCAAAGAGATCCACGCCATGGCCTTGTGCCCAGTCAGCGGCTGGCTGTCCCTCTGCGGCTCCGCAGCCTGTCAGTGGAAGGGAGAGGAGGGGCCCATGCACAGCACAGAGTGGGTTTACCAGTACGTCCCAGCCAGGTTACAAACTCCTCTGGGTTAGTTCCTTGGGAGCTCTGGCCAGACCCCTGTCTGCAAAGCAGTGATGATGCAGCCAGCCCACCAGGCTGAGACTCCTGGCACTCTGGCTCCTCTGAAAGGACAGAGGAGTCTGTGCCCGGGACAACCCTGTTGGAGAACTTTCCCCGTCACTGCACCGCTGTCCGGGCAGCTCCTAGTAAAGGAACGTGGCCACACCTTCCCCTGTGCCCTGGGCTTTGTATGGGCAGATAGGGCTCCAGTGAGGACACAGAGCCCTCCCCCAGCTGCATCTGTCTGAGGATCTTCGACAGCACCTGTCCTGAGCAGTGCAGCGATCCCCAGCGGGCCAGAGAAAGGTCTGCTCTGCGCTCCCCAGCGCAGGAGTTTTGGATTTGGGAGTCTGGCCCCTGCAGCCCACATGGTTCACCGGTGTTTGGGGTCTGGGGGGTCCTTTCATTAGGAGAAGGAAGCGAAGCTACGAGGCAGAGCTGGGCTGTGGACACAAAGCCCTGTTCCCTGAACACCGGAGAAACAAACAGCAACAGGCATCTTCCTTGCTGAGAAATCCCACATCCCACTCTCCAGAGCTTTGTGCCTGAGCAACTCCAGCCCTCCTTGCAGGTCACACACACCGCAGTGCCCAGCACCTTCAGCCTCCATCGCCTTTGCATGTACACACACACACACACACACACACACGTGCACACACACACGCACGTGCATGCACACACACACAGAGATGCACACACATACACGCACACACATACACAGACGCTGATACCATTTTTCCAGCCTCTGAGTTTGTTCCCAGTAACCCTCCCAGGCCATATGGGTTAATCTGAGCTGCCAGGCAACCTGTTGTCTGGGGAGTCACTCCCATGGGCTGCAGTTGTCCTTATAATACAAAGGAACTTGCTGCTTGTCCTCTGGAGCCTGAACGAGGGGGCTTGACCCACCCCTTGGGATTGTCTCTGGAGCTCAGACTCACCTGAGGGCAGCAACTGGCACCTTTCAGCACAACACGTTCTGGTTTGGTTTTCTTCCAGTTGGCCCCTGCAGTGTTTATACCAACAAGCCCCCAGCCACACGTGCACGCTGAGATGTTAGGCCAGGACAGGCCCAGCTCAGCCCCCACAGGCACGGGCGCAGCTCCTGTGTCTCCCGGCTTGGCTCCTTTGTTCCCGTTATCCGGAGGCACGGCAGCCTTTACTGGCTTCCTGTAATGAAACTTTTTTATTGTTATATTATAATCTGCTTAGTGTAAATGGCTTCTCCATCCAGCCCTGCAAATCACTTGTTATCATTGCAGTCAATGGTCTGTGTCAACCCAATTTCACAGACAAACGCCTCTCTCCCTGACCACAGTCACTGACATGGAGAACCCTGATTTACAAACCCAATAAAAATAGATCCACCGAATTACTGAGAGCCACTGACTTCATATAAGAGATTAAAATCTCCAAATGTAGGGTGACTGGAAGACATTTAATACGAGCATGGTGGCAAATGGGTTATAGAAATGTCAGTGTGGCCAGGGTCAGATGCCAGAGTGTGTGATTTATTTGAAAGAAAACAGGCTAATTGATAAGTTACCTTTAATTCCTTTTCCAATTGCCAGGTTATTTAGCCTTCGGTCTGCTCGTCATCGTTCACTTTTGGGGGGTCAGCCGAAGATGTTTATAGTACAAGAATGCCTAAGCCCTGTTTGTTACCATGCCAAGGTCATGGTGAAGGGTGACATTTAGCTGCAAATAATCAGGTGACGTGGTGAACAAGGATGTTATTATACGTCACTGCTGGGGAGGAAGAGACAAAACTGGCCAACGGCAATTGACAATTGTGTCTTTTTTTCCTTCAAGACAAAGTAAAGACAATGCCCTGGAAACCTGCAGGCTCTTTTCCCAACTCTTGTATTGCCCTTATGGCAGTTCACAAGCATCAGCACGTGGTACCCGTCTGTGCAGGTTCTTCTGTCGGCCCCATCTCTGGAGAGGTTGAGACAATGACCCCTGTGATGAAGTGGGACTGTTTTTAATGTTTCCTCTGAATGCTGTGTGGGTGCCTCAGTTTCTGGCCGACCCTCTGTCTCCTGGCAACTAATGGCCCAGTCCCTTCCAGCCTGCAAGGGGGTAGCTAAAGGTGTGGGAGAACAAAGAGATCAGGTGACCTCCTGACCTGGGAAAGGAACTCAGCAGAGAAAGACAGGCTGGAGGGGTTTCAGTTGGGAGCTGACTGGGGACGGGAGTGAGGGCAGATGGGGTTGTCTGTCTCGCTGGGCCCCAGAATGGACCCGGCCGAGGGATCCGGTTTTCTGTACCTACAAGCTCTGTTTTAGACCCTGTTCCTGTCATCAAATAAACCTCTGTTTTACTGGCTGGCTGAGAGTCACGTCTGACTGCGAAATTGGGGTGCAGGACCCTCTGGCTTCCCCAAGACCCCACCAGGGCAGACTCACTATGGGAAGTGCACAGAGGGGCAGAGGATGCTGAATGCTCCAAGAAGAGACCCAGGAGGTGAAGACGTGTGAGCTTCTTGCCCTGCAGACAGTCTGCTCCAAGGGAGAGGAGGCTCCCCAAAGTCCTGCCTGGCTTTGTGGGGAGCTGTTCCAGAGCATCGCCCAGGGACTCCGTGACAACTCCTACCTGCATGGCAGCGTGTGAGCTGAGGATATTTTACAAATCCACATGATCCAGGCTACAGAAGAGCCTGAGAATCAGTACAACCAGGACGTTCCCATTCCATTTTCAGTCCTGTAGTTCATCTGCAGCCATGCACAGGCACACTGGGGTGAGCTCGACCAACTGCTTATTTCTCCCCTTCCCAGGAAAAGAGCATGGCCTGGGGGATGGCGCTTACTCCGCTGTGAGCAGCAGCCCCGAGACGTGGAACCAGGGAGGGGAAAGTTTGTGAGATAGATTTAGCTGGGGAAATGTGTGTACTTAAGCCAGCACCACAAGGGCTCGACGTGATGCAGCAGTAACTCTGTGCTAGCCAGGGTGTCTAAGGCCAGCGAGAGATGGGGTGACTAGCTAAATGTCCCTTTCCCTTGGTCACAGGCACTTCCATGGCCTCATCACCAGTCATCAGTTCAGTCCCTGTAACCGTTCTGACAAAGCTGCGGGGGGTTGTCCCTGCATTCTGAATCAAATTCTGAATCTGGATTCCAGGTCAAAATTTCTCCCCAAAACGGCCCTGCCTCCAGTGGATCCCTCTGTCCCCCGCAGCTCCATGGGTTTTGTCTAACCGGCCATGGGGCACTGGGATCGGCCTGGAACCTCTGGCCACAGGCCTCCTTAAGACGTGATGGTGTGGCCAGAGCTGAGGAGCAATGGCTGCTGAAGGGGTGAGGAGATTCTGTGATGTGGATCTTGGGGAGACGGCAGAGGCGGCTTCAAAACCCCTTTGTACCCTCTAGATTCTGGGCTGCTCCGGGGACCACAATGGCCCTGGTGTGACATAGGCGGTCTGGAGGGCTGCACTAGGTGCTGGTAGCTCATCCAAGGGGGACACCCAAAAGCCTGCTCCTAACACATCCCTTGTGCTGCAGCTTATGAAAGGGTCCAAGCAGGGCTGTCTGCACTGTCCTATGTAATGCCTGCACCAGGAAATGCTCCTCCAGCCGCGGGAGAATTTTACAGCCCTAAACATCACTGCAGCAGCACACAGGGGCTGCAGCCTGGGTGGGATCTTACTCAAGATCTTTACTCTTGGCCTGACCAGCCAGAGAAAATTAACCTGATTTCATCTTCCTCCCAGCCTCAGCCCCATCCAGACAGGTCAGGAGCCCTCTCCCCCCTCCCACCCCCACCCTGGGGGCCCATTCTTTCCAAACATGCTACAATGTTCCCAGCAAACAAAGTCTGGATAATCATCCCAGACCTGGGTCAAGAGCAATGAGCAGAGGGTCTGTCTGTGACTCTGAGCCCCCACCCAACCCAATGCAGCCCTTGGCAGGCACCAGAGGATGGACCCTCCCCATGCCTCCCCCTCTTTAGGTCGCTCTGCATGTTCCATGTGCTCTCTCTGCCGTTGCTGGGGAGAGCACGCTGGGGGCAGGTTGCCCTGGGTCTTTCTGCACAAGGTTTGCAGCCCCCATGTCTTATGCTTCCCAGAGCTGCAGCCCAGCTCAGCCCTTGCAGTATCTGCTGCCATCCTGGCTGGGGTCTCTGGGCCGTACCTGCAGACATTCATATTTCATCCCCAAGTCACAAATATCTCAGGGTCAAGGGACACCTTTGGGCTCATATTGCACCATCCCCTGACCTGGCAGGGTGTTTGGCTGGATGTCACTTTGTTTTTCTTCTCCGTGGCTAGTTTGATTTTGCTCACATTCCCCTTTGCAGTTTTCCTGCTGCCTTGTGGAGTCTGGGGCCCCCAGTCATCACTCTCTGCATAAAGCTCTTTCTTCTGATCTCCCTGGAGTGCCCTGCCTGGCTTGCCCTCTGGTCTGTGAGTCACTGAAGATGAATACCTGGATTTTTGCCTTTAAGGCCCACTTTGTCTATCACCCAGGAATGTACTTGCAGGTGTCTTACCTGTGCTAAAAGAGTGACACCGGCTGGCCCATTTGGATAATGCAAAGCACAAATTGCCTGTGTCCCAGCTACGTCATGTCAGATTTAGTTTGGACTGTCTCACTAGCCATTATGGTTTCAGTTTTCAGTATGCAGGGCTGTCTCAGAGTGATTGCAGATATTGAAGACATGTACACAAATTAAAACCTCACATTACGGGGTGCAAAGTGCCCACATAATTGTGCAGCTCACTACTTGTTTGCATGTGCAGTTATACAACTTGTGTGTGGAAATCTGGATTTTTGTACCTATACATGGGTGCATGTGCCAATACGACAGGTGTGATTCGAGAGGCCAGGTGAAAATGAAACTTCCAATAGCAAATTAGGAAACGCTAGATGAAGAACGGAAGGCATACGAAGGCTTTAAAGTTCACGCTGCCATCATAAAGGTGTCAGTTAGAATTATTTTGGGTGTTTACGTACGTGGTTTAGTGCCTCATCAGCTAAAACAGTTTTTTTTAAAAAATAATAGAATTTACAACCTGGCTCATGCATAAAAAAATGGCAAGAACACGACCCAGTTGCATAATTTTTAGTAATAAATAGAGTCAACAGTGTTTAGCTCAGCTGCCTGTGTGTCTTAGTGTGATGAGTGCTTCCAGCACGCAGATGTCCTGGGGCAGGGGGTTGTGCAGCTGGGGTTTAATGATGCTTTCTAGGTTTTGTTTAACCCATTATACTTGAATGTAAATGGCCCTTGGGTCTGCTCCTTGGCCACCTGGGGCTGAGGGTGCACGTTTAACTCCAGGGAGAGACAGGGGACCACATTGCTTCCTGGCAGCCACTGCTCTGGTCTCATGCTGCCTTGGCAGGGCAGGGCTGGAGTCCTGCAGCCGGCAACACATTCAGGCCGTGGGAGGATGGAGCCCCCCGGCATCAGGTACCCAGATGGTTACAGGAACGACAAGAAGAGTCCCATTCATCCTGCTTAGCCAGAAGGACGGTGGTCCTGGTGCTGGGCACTGGGGGCGGGGAGTTTGGAGTGATGTTAGCTGAGGGTGTCACATTTCTCGGGTGCAATCCAGACCAGTCAAGGGTTGTGTCAAGACTTGCCCTGCAGCCCTGGGTGCTTTACAATGCTTCGATCCCAGGCTGGGATGCTCCCAGCCAGCCTACACATGCAGGTTGCAAGGCGAAGGTGTGTCTACACTGCAGGAACCCCACTTGGTGTGCGGGGCTTGGGCTGCAGGGCTATACAATTGCAGTGGAGACGTTCGGACTCAGGCTGGCACCCGGGCTCTGAGACGCCACACGGAGGAGAGTCTCCGAGCCCAGGCTCCAGCCCAAACCTGAGTGTCTGCGCTGCAGTTTTATAGCTCAGTAGCCCAAGCCCCACGGGCTGAGTCAGCTGGCACTAGCCAGCCACATGTGTGCACTAGAGAGCCCTGGTTCAGCTGCTCTGAGCACAGCCGCCCGGCTACCCCCTGGGTTCATTGCTCCTCTAAAGAGACAACAGCACATCACAGCTTATTAACTTCCCAGGGCTGAACACACCTTCCCTGCAAACGCAGCACAGAGCTGGGTTACAGACAATTAACAAAACAGCCACAGGATGAAGTGTGTGCAAGTAGAAGGAATGAAGATAGAATCACAAGTAAAACAAAACCAAATATGCTTTCTAGTGGCTAAGACTTAATGAGCTACAGTCTTTGTTCAAGGGAGATTTCATGCCAGTCTTTCTTCTTTCAAGCCCTGACTGGCTTTTTCTCCGTCAGGATCTTCCACAGAAGCCCAAGATGCTGGCTTCCCTTGTCTTCCTAAGGGAAAGATCTCCACTAAGCAGGTTCCTCAGAGACTCCACCCCGCTTGGCTGAAGGACTCAGCTTGCAGGAGCTCTGGCCCCCGTGTCTGTCAAGTGATGGATGCCAAAGATGGCTTCTGCCTTTGCTTATGTCGTCCAAAGTTCAATGACCTTGTTTCAAGAGGCAGAATGTCCTCAGCATGTTTCTCCTTCCCCTGGACTCCCCATCCCCCTGGGACTCCCATCGCTTTGATTTCACCATGCTTAATTTATGTAGGAGCCAGGGAACTAGCTGTGCCATTCCCTGCTGTCTGTAAAGACCTGGTTCTCCCCTTGTTTGGACACAGACTGTAAAGCCTAATATCAAGGAGGAGGCATAATTCCTTATCTGGGGTTCATACAGACAGTCCAAGGTGATATTAATTGCCGATGTCGCAGGCTTTCAGACAGGAACTCACTGGATACACTGTTAGAATGCAGTGACATCATACACAGTCAGTCTGGTCACTTGGTTCAGCCCCCCCGGCCTTGTAGCCCAGCAAAGCTCTGCAAGGTGTTCTTTGAAAATAAAACCCAGACCAGGCGTCTCTTTCCGGCTGTCTCCTGGCCCAGACCCCACATGTTGGCATGGTAACACGTAAATAGACCTTCAGTGCCTCTGCCTGACGAGCAGGCTGGTCAGAGAAACAAACACACTGCCCTTGATCTAGGGCTGAGCTGGTTCCCAGCTCACCTAGACATGCTTGGTGTAAACACATTCTAGCCATAATTCCAGCAGCTCCGTAACTCCTAATACACAACCTGTACGCCAGGCCAGAACATTCCTGACCAGGGAGCTTCAGTGCTCCTCCAGTGACATATAACACGGCCCTTTTTGATCCAGACTGTGATCATAGCGAGTTGGGGCACACTGCACTGGTCAGGCCAGCCAAACCCATTGGGACATTGGCCTCTGGCAGTGGGATGCTCTTAGGGTCACATCGCCCCCATTACAAGCTGCAAGAGGGTTAGCCACTGGCTGACTCGTAGGCAACAGGTCAGAGCCCTTTTTCCACCATATTGTCTTTCCCCTTTATGTAGACAAACCCTATTTTGTTGCCTTGCTCTGTTTCCAGGCCATAATCTCAGAGTCTCCACGATCTCACCTCCAGCGTAGTTCCCTACATCCATGCCCAGAGCGCTCAGCTGATTTCACAGGCTGTATCACGTGTCACCTCTCCAGTAAATACCGTGTCACACGTGTGAGAGGTGCACTGCGCATGGCAGGCCCGGCAAGAGTAGCTACCATAGAGCAGTAAGCCATAAATGGGCCTCTGTGTCACGGGAGCCTCCCACCCTGGCTGCGGCACCCAGAGGGCACATGCCAAAGCCAGGCTGTGTGTTCTGGTAAGGGAGAGACGCTGCCCTCGTCTTCCTGCTGGTGCCTGGCTCTCCACCTGCCCACCCTGGTCCTCGGAGCAATGACACTGCCACCCTGGTGCCAGTCCCACACGGTGGTGTCACTCACAGACGAGGGGAAGCTGTCCTCAGGCCGGGCCAGGGCCAGCAGCAGCACCAGTGCCCAGCACATTTCATCTGTTTCTATGGAGTTCACCACACTCTGTGTTATTGCTCCCAGAGCTGGTGCTTCCCCAACGGGACCTGCGGACACGCTACTGTAAATGCTGAGGGGGGAGAGCGGCTATTTCCCCTCTGGGACTGCTCTAGAGAGCTCTTGGACCTGACAGAAAGTCCCCAGCTGTCCTTTCTTCCAGCCCCAGAGCCAGTAAGATCAGGGGAAAGTATCTGATTTCACACCTTGTCAGTTCCACGCACAGACCTTGCTCTCTCCCCTGCCCCCCCCACACTCATTCCCCCGTGGACGTCTCTTCCCCCAGGCTGTGCCAGCGACGCGCAGCATGTGCAGGGCTGAGACATCTTGTCTATGCACTCAGTACAACTCAGAACAACTCCGATCCTGCCCTGCTCCTGTTACAAAGGGTTTCTAGTCTGACAGCTCCATCTCAGGGTAAATGTCTCCCACTTTCTAGTGCAAATCAGATCCTGAACCATTTCACCTCCTTACAGTTAAATAATTAGTGCATGAAAAATGTTTCTATAGGAACCCCACAGCTCCCAGCTGAGTAAATCCCCAGCCACATTCCAGAGGTGTTCACTGGCACCTGTACAGAGATAAGAGGAGAGAGGGGATGGAGCAGAACCTCTTTACCCAAGCCCTGTGCCCTGTCTGTTGCTCACAGCACTCCTTCCTGCACCCTCAAAGGATATCACTGGTCTCTCACTGCACTGAAGGTTTAGCTCTCTGCCTCCATCTCAAACCGTGTCCTCCTCCCCTCCCGGCCCAGCGATCAGCCCCCTTGCTGGCTGGACCAGGGTGACTAACTGGGCTGGTTTTCTCTTGAATTCTTGAATCCTTCCAACACGCCCATGAGCTAGGCAATCTGTTGTCGCAGAGCAGGAAACTGAGGCAGAGAGATGCCCAGAGTCACCCAGTTAGTCATAGACTCTCGTGGAAATGGACCCAGGAGTCCTGGCTCCCAGGCCTCTGTTCACTAGGCTACACTCCCTCCCAAATGTTGTTTGTAACATTGCTCTTGTATTTCTAGCAGCAGAGTCGAATGCAAGGGCCAAATACACATGACACCCCGGGGCATTCAGCTTACTGCCCCTTTGTACATTAGGCTCCACCCACTAAGGTGCTATAAAGTGAAATGATCCGATGTGGTTGGCACAGAATGAGGGGAGAGCACCCCCAACTAGCAGGAGTTCTGCTGGGCCGCCTGCTCTGGCTCTAGGGCAGTTATGGACCAGGCTGAGAAGTGGCTTTTTAATTGTTTGGGAACCTAACATAGCTCCTCCCTGCGGCTCTACCCAGAGCACTGCTCACTTCATATGTTTATTGTGTAAAACAACAGCGGCCCATGTCAGAGTCCCCCGACTCCCATTCGCTGGGTTCATTAGCCAGAGAAAACTGCAGCCCCCGGAGAGCCGACGACTGTTGGAAAGGTTCACCTCAATTAATGCTCCCTGTGATTAGCCTGCAGCTTGCAGCTTCTACTTGAGTAGAAGTGCCGGGTGCTTCCGCAGTCGAGGCTAATGCTTCCTATGGCCTTCAGGTGTCCCCCTGAGTGGATATCGTAGCTATTTTCCCCAGGCCTGAGTTAAGGTGCCCAGATGGCAAATGTGAAAAATCGGGATGGGGGTGGGGGTAGTTGATGCCTATATAAGAAAAAAAACCAAATACCGGGCCTGCCCCTATAAAATCGGGACCTCTGGGCACCCTAGGCTGAGTCAGCCCCAAACATATTTAACACAGTGACATTTCTCCCAGTGACTTCCCCCGTTGGCTCCCCCCCCCGCGTCCCCTACGACACACCCTCACACCACACAGCTGGTTAACAGACACCCTCCCCAGCCCACCCCCACCCCACCTCCCACATGATGTGCGCTCCCCAGGCAGACCCCAGTGTGCAGAGCAAGTCTCATATCCCCAGCATGTCGCCCATAGACGGGACCGTGAGTCCCTGATCTCTGATCACCAGCCTTGCGGGGGGTGACAGGTAACATTCCGGGCCAGGAGCAGCCCCAAGAAGGGGCTTTCCTCAGTCCTCCTGGCTCCTCTTCCCTGTGGGGTGTGTAAGCTACTGCAGCCCGTCTCCCTTCTCCTTCGGCCTGGCCAGCCCCTTCCACTCCCTGCCTGCACGCTAGCTCCCAGGAGCCACATCCGGAAAGCAGCATTTGTGCCCCACGTGAGAGCTGGGCCCAAAATCCAGACAGGCTGACCCAGGGGGAGAACTCACTCCTGGCTGAGTGCAAGAAGGGCCCATCCAGCCCCTGGGAGCAGGGCTGGGCGTTTGCAGCCAGGCAGTGCACGAGGGGTGAGCCGTGGTCCCAGGCACTAGTCAGAGAGAGGCTTACCTAAGAAGTGGCATTTTGATTGATGGCATTTGACATACACAAACTTCCCCTCAGCAGCCAGTCACTCAGCCAGCTGATTAGAGACTCGGATGTGGTTATTTAATTAAAAGGCTCCCTAATTCCTCTGCCCTTGAGCCCCCTGTTCCGGATCATCTTGTAATGTGACACTAACTGCCTGTGACAAATAGCGCGGGATGGCCGTTCCTGTCTGCCATGGCCCATGAACCCCACAGCAGCAGGGCGAGCCCCCCTGGGGACGAGTGCCTCAGACTAGCCCCGCTCATGCCCTGGCGTCCCTGCGACTAATAGCCCTGCCACGGCAATGGCTTTAGCTCTGTGCTTTGCAGAGCTTACGCTGCAAATCTTTGTTATGGCCAAGGGTGCAGAGGTGCCCTCCCCCACGCTGGGCACGCTGCTTTAAGCCCCCGTGCTCCAGAGTGAGAATCCCCCCTGCATGCCCAGGCAGGGATGATGTGTCCAGGCTCCACTCACACTGCCAGCAGGTGACCCTAGCTCCTTCCCTGTCACGGCCTGCCAGCTTTTTGCAGACACCAGAGGCTTTCTCTGCTCACCCTGTACTAATGGTGGGCAGGAGATGGGAGGGGCTGGGGGCACAGGACACAGGGCATGCTTAAGGCAAGAATGTTGCAGGTTGCTTCCTTGCCCCAGAGACCGCAGGATCCTGGTGGGTATGGTGAGCGCTGCTCCCCTACGGTGCCCTACAGCTGCCTCCCACACCGGACATGCGACAACCTCTCCCACCTCTGCTCCTTGCTTGGAAGGACTGATCCCTGTCAGGCCCCTGCCCATGTACAACCCTCCTTCAGGGTCCCAAAAGTTCCTGACAGTCTCCAAAACCCCAGGGGACAACGGGGGACAACAGAGGAAGTCAGGGAATTAGCTTCTGTCCCAGACTCTGCTTCCTGGCCATCCTGCTCACCAGCCCCTCCACGGGGAGTGCTTTGCTCCTGGCCCATCAGGGCTCTTTGTGGATTGCATTATCATCTGCTGAGTGCATTATTACTGACATGCCCTTTGCCTCTGTCCATGCGGGTCAGACCTCTCTGAGCCTCCCCTGCTCACCGGGCTGTCCCCGAGAAATCACTACAGCAAGGGTGCAAGCCACTGCCCCTGGAAACCAGTCGGTGTCTCCAGCAAATGCAAAGTCCTTAGCTAGAGACGCCAGCAGGGGATCTGGCTCTACCATCCTGATGGCTGGCTTTTGCTGTTGCTTCATGAGGAAAATCTGTTGTTTCATAAAACGTCAGATTTTGTAGAAATTCCTTTAAATTTAAGGCCCATGTCTTCAAAATCTCCTACCCCAAAATCACATGCAATCACAGGTGTCACTAATGAATTACAGGCCAAGTTTCAAAAGGGAATGGAAGTTCCTATAATAAGCAAGCTCTGTATGTCCTTTAGGGCTAAGCCGATGGGGATCTCCTGCTTATTCCTAGAAAACCTTGCTCCGCCCCCCCGCCTGGGCTCCAAGCAGCACAGAGATACACTTCCTTCTTGTAACAGGTTATTACCCTGTGCGTTGAGCTGTGAACTCCACTGATGGGAGGAATCCACTTAGAATCAGAGCATATCTGGGTTAGAAGGGACCTCAGGAGGTCATCTAGTCCAACCCCCTGCTCAAAGCAGGACCAACCCCAACTAAATCATCCCAGCCAGGGCTCTGTCAAGCTGGGCCTTAAAAACCTCTAAGGAAGAAGATTCCACCACCTCCCTAGGTAACCCATTCCAGTGCTTCACCACCCTTCTAGTGAAATAGTGTTTCCTACTTTTCAACTCCCACCTTTTCATGTTCTCTGTATGTGTACATATATCTCCTTGCTATATATTCCATTCTATGCATCCGATGAAGTGGGCTGTAGCCCACGAAAGCTTATGCTCAAATAAATTTGTTAGTCTCTAAGATGCCACAAGTACTCCTGTTCTTTTTTCCTACTTGTATGACTTATCTTCATGGTTCGGGGGAGAGCAGAGCAACAAAAAGTCTTTGGTCTTTTTTAATGTTCCATAATAGTCTGTCTAGTGTCAATGGACCTTCCTGTTGGGCAGGGGGTAACGCCTTCGGCTGCGGATTGGCAGGGCACACTAGTTAGGGGCTCTCTCCTATCTGGTGATTTACATACTTACAGAGGCTCACAATACACAGGCTGAAATATTACCGTGCAGTCAGAGCTACTGGTATTATAAGGGAGAGCCATGTCGGCAGCAGTTCACAAGCAGTCGGTAAATGCTAAACACATTCTTAACGTCCTAATACCTGTTTTAACAATGCTAACACAGAAGAGCCAGACTGATCCCAGCTGAGACGTGAGGGCCTTGCCATCAGCTGGCACCTGCTCTGCCAGCATCACACTCTGCACCTGTTCCAGTCTGAATTCCCAGACTATGCAGCATTCCAGATGAGGTCTCACCTGCACCTTGGGAAGATGTCCTTATCTCTCCTGGAAATAGCTCATCGGCACATCCTAACACTGCACTCGCCTTCCTCCTACAGTCATCCGGTGATCGACTGATACACCCTGGACTTGCTCCTTCTCCGGTTTTTCCATCTGATGAGCCCCTAGCTTAGAGCAGAAACTCTTGCTATTAGGGAAACGATTTGGAAATATGGGCCCTAGTGAAATGAATATACAACTCTCTGCTGCAGCAAATGGGCAGAGAGCCAGCAGTAGAAACAGCTGCAGACTAGGTTCTAGCTTGTTTCTAGTTCAAACTGATCAAAGAGGATCTTGTAAAGTAGAACTTTTGTAGTAAGAAAAATTGTTTGTAGAGGGAATTGGCAAGTTCTAAAGCTTCCCTGTGGGCCCCAGGAGCCCAGCGCTGGGAGCGCTCTGGGGGCAATTTTGGTATAACTTAAGGAAAATGATTTTTTAAACACAAGTTTTTACTCCTATGTCATGAGTCTGATTGTGCCTAAAAATAAATCCCCCGAATCAGAAGATGCCAGGCAGCAGAAACCCTAGTTACAGATATCAGAGGGGTAGCCGTGTTAGTCTGGATCTGTAAAAGCAACAGAGAGTCCTGTGGCACCTTATAGACTAACAGACGTTTTGGAGAGCGAGCTTTCGTGGGTGAATACCCACTTCGTCAGACGCAGGTAGTGGAAATTTCCAGAGGCAGGTATATATATGCTAGCAAGCAAGCTAGAGATAATGA
>NC_133777.1:670146-745501 GCF_003597395.2 Chelonoidis abingdonii
CCTTTAGTCCATTTGGTATGATGTCCATCCATTTCCATTTGGAAAGGAAGATGATATCTGTCTGTATTTGTGCAAGTTTCTTCATGAAGTTGATGGATTTCCACTCCATACAGCTAAATGCAGTGCCTTGCATGGTGTCAAGTATCAGAGGGGTAGCCGTGTTAGTCTGGATCTGTAAAAGCAGCAGAGAGTCCTGTGGTTACAGAGAGAGCCAGGGCCCAGCAAGACCACAGTACTGAGTGTGGCAGAAGAACTGGATGGAGAGGTGACCAGATCGACCGTCCCAAGAGTTAGCAATGATGCTGTGAGCTGTTCGGCAGTTGCTGTCTGTGGACAGGAGCTCACGTTTTTATTTCAGGACAGATGGAGAAGGTGAGTTAGAGAGCTTGGAAGAGAGATTTGGGCCTCTGAGGTTAATGTCACTGCCAATAAAACTCAGGTCACTAGAACACTAGTGAGAGATTCCTGGACAAGCGCAAGAGACACTTTCCCAGCAAGATGCTTCATCCTCCTTCTTGGCTGCATCTACCCTAAGAAACTTCACAGCTGGGCACTGCACCTGTCGGAGCTGCAGGACAGACAGACCCAGGCCTAGGGGCAGATGGCACAACAGCAAAGTCACCACTCACCCTGGTCTCCCCTTGCTCTCTGCTGTGAAGTTTGCATCTACCGACAAGGGCTTTTTGTGGGGTCCAGAATCAGCAGCATCCTGATTATGGATTCATTTCCTATTCAAACTGGGTCAGACACGCTCAGCTCAGCTCTGCCGCAGCAGAGGATTCAGGCTTTGAAGTTTATTTATGGACCCAGAGTTAAAGGTGAATTGAAAATCTTTTCAAAAACCATAAAAGGAGGAAGGGAGGAATGTTCCAGCTCCCAGATCAGCAGCCCCATCTCCCTGCTTCATCTCCCCCACTCCGCCAGCTGGGAGCTGCATCCTGCCCCCTGCTCCAGGGAGCCTAGTAACACCACTTGGCAGCACCCCCATGGCAGCTACTGGCCTCATGCTGAAACAAAGATTTTACTGGGAGCAACACGTGCTGTTGGGAAACAAGGAACTGGACTGTTATGGTAGGGACTAGCTAAACAGGCCCAGGAGGCTGTCACTCAGTGCGTCCGCATCCTCCTGCCATTCAGCTCAGCTCCCAGAAAGCAGGCCACTCTCTCAGACGCTCCCAAGGAAATTCCCACCTTCCCATGGAGCTCACAGCCTGGGCCATAACAACATCCCCCTCCCAGCACCCCTTGTCACGGAGTCCCCAGGCGATGCTCTGGAACTGCTCCCCACAAAGCCAGGCAGGACTTCGGGGAGCCTCCTCTCCCTTGGAGCAGACTTCTTCAGGGCAAGAAGCTCACACGTCTTCACCTCCTGGGTCTCTCCTTGGAGCATTCAGCGTCCTCTGCCCCTCCGTGCGCTTCCCACAGCGAGCCCACCCAGGCGGGGTCCTGGGGAAGCCACAGGGTCCTGCACCCCCACTTTGCAGTCAGACGTGACTCTTAGCCAGCCAGTAAAACAGAGATTTATTCAATGACAGGAACAGAGTCTAAAACAGAGCTTGTAGATACAGTGAACGGGACCCCTCGGCCGGGTTCAGACCCCTAGGTCTGCACTTCACTCCTCATCCCCAGCAAGCTCCAGACTAACAACCCCCTCCAGCTCCTCCTCTCTGCTCAGCCCCTTTCCCGGGCCAGGAGGTCACCTGATCGCTTTGTCTCCAACACCTTCAGTTGGCACCTTTGCAGGGGAGGGGCCCAGGCTATCAGTTGCTAGGAGACAGAGGGTCAGGCATTTAGGTGCACTGGCCCTTTGCTCTGCAGCAATCACACACCCTTATCCCACCACCTAGATACTTAAGAACTGCATAGGGGACACTGAGGCACCAACACAGTATTCAGAGCAAATATTAAGAACGTTCCCAGTTCGTCACATCCCTTTCCCCCAAGTGCTCACGGCACCAGCACCCCTCCTCCCCTGGTGCTCTCGACCTGAGGCCCTGATCCCCCCAGCCTCGTGCAGTTGTTTATATCCATTTTCCTTGCCACCAGGGTTGACCCGCCATGCCTGCGAGGCCTCATCTTGTGCTGACAGGAACAGGCCCCAGGCCCCAGGGCAGCTCTTCATGGCTCGCTGGATGCAGGCATGGAGGTGACTGCGGAGCCCTGGGAAGTGTCCCCCATGCCCCAGGGGGCTGAGCAAGCTGCCCTGGCAGTCGCAGGGCCTAATCTGCATGCAGCAGCCCAAATGTGCCACGCCTGCAAAGGCTGACCCTCAGGGTCTATGTGGAGCCCAGAGGTGCCTGGGCCAAGGCCTGTCTGAGCAGCCCTGGGACACCAGCCGGGGGGATGCTCTGTGAGTAACTCTAGCTCCAGCTCTTGCTGATGCCAAAGGCTCAGGCGACGAGCTCATTCCCCAAGCCTTGTCTCCCCTGGAGAAGTGCGGTAACTGCCACGTGGCCCTGGGGCTCACAGGAGCGCACACCACCGCTGGGACCACGGCCAGTCGCCCTGTCAGTCTGCACCACAGCAGTGCCCTGAGTCCAAATGCTGCAGCCCCAGTGGAGCTGTTGGTCCTCCCGAGTGATCGCACAATGCACCTGCCCACAGGTAGGTGGCAGCTCGGAGCAGCATCACTTGCACGGTTTGAGTCGTGCTTTGGTCTGTCCAGAAGCCCCATGGTGGGTTCACGCCCTGCTTACCCAGGGCCATGTCCTTGCCAGCTGGAGCTGTTTAGCAGAATGCCTGAAGTTGGCTACTTTTTCGTCTCCCTCTCTGGCACTAGTCTGGCAGCAGCCGGGTTGTGCTGAGTCCTGCAGGGCACTGGCCCCTCAGACAGTCAGCAGCAGAGACACAGGCAGGGTGTGGAGACACCACAAGCCGTGCTCCAGCTAGGCCCTGGAGCTTTGCACAGGCAGGAGTGGACAGGTTCTACCGCGGCAGAGAAGGCCAGGAGATCCAGCCCCCAAACCTGCAGATTTTATGGGCTTTGCTTGCACCCAACTAGTGTCCACACAGAGGCCCAAGCTGGGTATCCTGGACACCTGCAGGTGATGCCTCCAGGGGCACCCTTCCACAGCTCCAGACTACAGATGGCAGCGATATACGATAGCTCCCCGGCTCAGGGGAACCAGCTGCTGAGCCACTCCTATCCCTGGTACCTGAACCGCACACAGCCCCCATGTGGGGCTGGGGGTGGGTGGGGCATTCCAGCATGGTGACACCCCTCCCAGAGCAGCAGGACGCACTGTTGAGCACACATCAGTGTTACAAACCTGGCCTGACCCTGGATTCCCATTGGATCAGACAATAGCAAATGATTGCCCTGGCATCTGAGAGTGGGAGATCCTGTGCGATTGGAGCTGTGACTCTGGCGGGGGTGCTGCTGGATGACGTTAGCCTGCATGGATGTGCAAAACTATAACAGTTCAAAAGAGAACTAGCAAGTTCATGAAGGACAGGTCCATCAGTGGCTATTAGCCAGGCTGGGCTGGGATGCAAGCCCATGCTCTGGGTGTCCCTAGCCTCGGTTTGCCAGGAGCAGTGGATGGATCGCTCGATAACTGCCCCGTTCTGTTCATGCCCTCTGGGGGTCCTGGCCCTGGCCACTGTCAGCAGACAGGATACTGGGCTAGATGGACCCTTGGGCTGACCCAGGGTGGCCATTCCTATGTCTCTCGTGTGTGTGTGGTTTCCAGGCTTACATTTGTATTCAGCCCTGACATCCTGACAGATTGGAAGCTGCTTGCCACAAAAACCTGGGCAGTAATTTTAGATAAACAAGGTACAGAGCTGGAGTTTTACTGCAGCTTGTAATACTGGGTCAAGCCCTCACTACGTAATGTCTATCTCGCCGTAATTAATATTGATTTTATGTAGCTGAAATACAGCTGTAACACTGAATTTAGCTGCTAAGATTTTTGACATCACTGTCTTGGAGATTAATGCTGGTTTTAGCGATGGATTTGGCCTCTCCTCGGTGACGTCCCCTCACTTCCACCTTGTTCTGTAGCAGCCGCACTGGCCTCCTTCCAGGCTGTCAGCGCTGGCTGGCGCAGCACTCCCCTCCCCCACGCCCCAGTGCTCATTACTGCTCTGCAGGACCACTTTTAATTATGGCTCCGTGGCAGCGCGCCCCAGGATGCCGGTGCTCAGCACACAGCAGCATGGAGAGCAGCCCCACGCCTGGACTTGGGAGACGGGGGTGCAGAAAGCCCGATTCCATCATACTCCATCCTGTACAGCTCAGCTGGAACCATGGCTTAGGGAGCTTCATGAGGGTTATGGAAGCACCCAAAGAGAGCCCTGAGCCTCAGTCCATTCCCCCATCTGTACCCCCCCACACACTAGAGCTGAGTCTGACCAAGCTCCCCAGACTCCTGAGATGCACAAGAGAGAGGCTCAAGGAGTACGGATGCCCTGGAAGAGTTACGGCCACATCAATACAATTTAGCACCCCCAGTTTCAACAGGGGCCCCTGGGTTGATGGGTCTCCAGGCCAGGACCCCTCGAGCTGAGTGGCCAGCTGACAGGAGCCTCTGTGGCTCTCGGATATCAGTGGGGGGGTGCCTGCCAGTGCGGCTGGGACCGGTAGGCACTGTGCTGGAAGGAGTTCCCAGGCCTGGGACCAGTGAGCACAGCACTGGGAGGAGTCCCCGGCACGGGACCAGTGAGCACGGTGCTGGAAGGAGTCCCTGGGGTGCAGGACCAGTGGACACAAGGCAGCTGGAGCCTTTTTGGCTATTGTCCCTTCTTTGCTCAGCATGTGAAATCTGCCTTATCTTGTTCCAGGAAAACCTCCTGTCCCTTCTGAGAGCAGCAGAGTCAGGCTAGAGCTCAGCCCTGCGCCCACGAGCGTGGTGCCGCTGACCTCAGCAGGTGCAGGACTGGGCCTAACGTCATCTCCCCAAAGGGTAACGTGACACAAGGGCCTTGTCCTTACACTTGGTGCCACGGTGAAAAGCATGCAGGGGCAGGGATGGTGCTGCTACGTGTCAGTGCCTCCAGCGGGAACTATCGAATGGAACAAGGACCATGTAGCCAGAGCAGATTTTTTGCTTATCAAATCAAGAAGCAGCTGGATGAGAGGATTAGAAACCAAATTAATTACTAATGACTCCTGTGGGCCCTCCGTGGTTGTGACATGTGTCTTTGCTGCAGGAGGCAGCGAGCATGTTGCACACATCACTCCAAACAGGCTAGCCAGGAGGGGGATGGAGGCACGGGGCAGGGGGGCCATTCTCCACCCCAACCCCCTTTACCCAGAACTAGACTGCTCACTATTAGTAGGGCATTAAGACCAGCTAGATGAAGGCAGCCGGGGCACCGTGTTTTCCAGCGCTACCAATCCCTTCACGTATTTACAATCCAGCATTTCCTGAGGATGCTGCTGTGTGCCAGGCATTATTGTGGGGTTGCTTCTGAGCCCTGAGCTGCACACGCTGGCTTGTTACTGTGGGGATGACCCACTGGCATCTTTAAGGACAATGCACTGTTTGGGGAAAAGCTCTTGGTGAATAGGAGAGGGAGGAATTGATTGTTTTCCTCTAGTGCCTTTGGAAATGCAAGCCTTGGCCATTGTAAGCCTGTCCATAGCATCTATTCTGAGGGGGGTTGTCTTTGGGCTGGGCGCTGGGCAGCTAAACCCTTTCTCCTTCTCTCCAGGCACGGCATGTTTCATTTCCCTTTTCCACCCTACTCCCGCCCTCCAGCCCTCCCTCCACTGTTCTGCTCAGCCGTTTGCACAGGGTTATATGCCCAGCGCCCCTCATCTCTCCTCATCCTCGCTGTTCTGTTTCTCCTGGGAATCGGCTAGATTGGTGTGATCCTGAGGGGAGGAGGTGGGAGCTGCCGGGTGAAGGGGCAAGCTGTTGCTTTGTTTGCACAGTTAATTAATTCAGTAAACAAGACTCATAAACAACTGTGGCTGCCTCTGGTTATCCAGGACAACCAGGCTGATTTCCATCTGCTTCCTGACCTGGAGATTAAATTACAGCATCTGATGAAAACGTGTCCCTGCACAGGGAGGGGAGTTTTCTTCCGACCTCACAAGCTCCATTTCCCCAGGGGGGCAGCCTCATGGCAAAGGAGGGAAGCGGAGTGGGGCAGAATGGGTCAGCCATGGACCACTGAGCCTTTTGCCCACAGCTAACACTACCAATGAGCACTGGCTCCCACACAGCTCTGTCCGCTGTACAGCTCTTCGCGGATCATTATTCCCTTGGACAGATGGGGCAGCTGCCGCACAGGGAGCAGAAGTGACTTGCCCAATGTCACTTGGCAGGCTAGCCACAGAGCCACAAATAGCATCCTGGTCTCCTGACTCCCAGGCCAGTGCTCTGTCCACTAGGCCACACTAGCTAATCTCCATCCCAGCTGGGTGCTGTCTGCTGGCCATGGCAAGGGAATGGGTGTGGTGGGGTTCAGTCTGCTTCGCAGTGGACACCTGTTCACAGCAGGGAAACCATCATCGCAACTAGCACCAATTGGAACCATTACTGGCCTCCTGGAGGGACTCAGTGAGCCTTGCGAACTGCAGCGGGGTTTGCCTTGGACATCGGTGGAAATCGTCCAGCCGCTGCCAACCCTGCCCCTGTCCTGTGCGGAGAGCAACCCTGAGTCTGTCAATTCAGCCCCCATTAGAGAACGAGGTTCACGTGCACATCCCTGGGAAGAGAAGAGAGAGACCCCAATGGAGACAGGCTCACGCCCACGGATTCCAGCCTACTGGGCATCTCCCAGGCCCTGCAGCCCCAAGCTGTCAGCCCAGTGTGTAAAGGGACATCTGTCAGCTGAGTCAAAACGAATTTGCTTTTCATGGGAGGGAGGGGAGAGAGACTGATCCAACTGTCGGTCTGTCTGTCTGTCTGTCTGGGATCTAATACCTAGCAGACACCTGCAGCTCCAGAGCCTCTCGCAGAGAGAACTTTTTCAAAATGAATAGCAGTGAACATTCTCTCTCAACAAACGTTTTCACATCAATCCCTTGGGGGCGGGGTGGGGGGGCCAGAAAAGGAAACACAGCAAGACCCCTGATGATGGCAAAGGCTGGGCCATCAGTCTGTGACCCCACCTTGAGGGGAAGCTCCCTCCATGTTAGATTCCAGATGCCAGGCACCTGTCCAAAAGAAAACAGGACCCTGGCAGCCCTGCCCAGCTAGTACACAGACTGGCATGGGCTGGGACTCCCCAGGCCCTGCCCCTCACCCTGAGCTGAGCCAGAAGCAGGCAAGGGAAAAACTCCCTTCCTTCGGCTGAGCATGCAGAAACAGCAGGAGGTTCAGAGACCTCCATTTCCGTCTCGCCTTCCCCAGGGCACTGGTCACACCGCATGTTTGCTCGGTGGACTTTGCTCTAACCCTAGCCCAGGGAAAGCCCCCGCAGAGACTGGCTCATGAGGGGGAAGCCTCCACGTTTGTTGTGTCACTCGGAAAGTGCCCGTTTTATGGAGGGGGCCTGTCTGCGGAGCCTCGGGGACCGTGGCCACAGAGCGGAGCTTCTGTCCCACCACACCCAGCTGTCCACTCAGACCAGGTCTGATTAATACCTTGTTTGTTCCAAAGCTCCCCAGAAGTAGGTCCAGCCCCACTGGGTACCATTGGGCTAGTTTCACTGGTTACACAAGGCAAATTGGTTTCAAACTGATTGCTGGGTCACTAATTATGTTATCTATTGAATTGCACATCTCAGCTTAGGGATACAGTTAAAAATTCACCCCAATTAATCAGGGGTAATTAACAGGCCTTACATTTCTCTGTGATTTGTTCTGGGTTCCTTGATTAATTAATCTATCTGGCCAGGACTGAAGCAGAGAAATCTGTGATCCCAGGCAGGCATCACAGATGGCAGCTGACAAGGGCTGGCTTTTCCCCCAGAGCAGGCCAAGCTGACCCAGTTTCACTCAGCATGGTGAGGGGCCCCAGGAGTTTCCGGGGCTGCCTGTGCAGGTTTCAATCTTTGCATCATGCTTCTTCTGACCCAGCACTTGGGTCAGGCCAGCACCTCACACCGATCTGCATCCAGGCCATGTCTGCCACACCCAGAGAGTTCAGGACAGCAGAGTTCAGGGCAAGACTGGCCCACAAGGCTGGGAATGCAGGAAAGACCCTGTGGCATCTAGCCCAGTGGGGTCCTGGCCCAGGACTCCGGTCCCAGGCACTGCCACCATCAGGGACACCATAGTCAGAATAGCATAGACCTGAGGTGACAGCAGCACTGTCTGGAGCCTGGATGTCTGTGTTCTGGGCCCAGCTCCGCCTGACTCAGAGTGTGGCCCGGAGCAGGTCACTGGCGCTCACATGTTCACCCTTTCCCACACATCCACCGCCCTGAGTGCACCCTACTCCCCAGAGAGCGGTCACACGCAGCTGGGAACACTCACGCCCACCTCTGAGGAGTGTTGGGCTCACTTATGCACATGCTCCTTGAAAAGAACTGTGTGGGGCACCTCTCTGTGCCCCTGCCCCCAGGGCTGAATGGGGCGAGGGAAACTGGTCATCCTTTGGAAGAGCTCCGTGGAAGCCTCAGATATGCCACTAGCGCCCGTTGCTTTTGGTAGTTCGGCTTCTCTAGCATCCGCTCCACGTCCCCGAGGAGGAGGCTGATCAAGACACTCCAGAGAAAATGACAGATGAATATTGATCCCTAGTGTATAGTTCTGGCGCAGGGAGTTCATAATATCTGGTTGCTGAGTAAGTCCTTGCCTGTGGTGTGATAGAGAAGCCCAGGCCAGATCAGGGAAACTGATGTGCTCATAATGGGAAACTTTATCACCAGAGGAAAAATGCCCACCTCATTTTTCTCCTGAAAGAAAAACGTGCTGCTTTGAATTTGGCTCCAGTGTAAACAGGGTTTGCTTAAATATTGTCCCCCTCCCGCTTTCAGTGCTTCAATTCGCCATTGGGAGACAGCTGGGTGTGCTGGGGGTGGCGCATGGGAACTTGCTTTGATTATCTGAGTTCTGAAATGGTTTCGTTCTCTTTTCAATCCCACTAAAAATAGAAGGCAGCATTTTACAATGGGCTTGGGCTGGAGAGCGCTTCTGAACTAACAGCTCCTCCTCCTGTTGGGTAACTTACCTTCGGGAGCCTGCAGATAGAGCCCAGAGCTCCGGGGGGCCTGGTACATACAACCCTTCTTTAAAAACAGGCCGTCAGCTTTTGCAACGGTCGTCTATTCTGATAGACTTGGCTCTGTGGTGAGCATAGGGGCACGGTCCTGGAGTCACTGACTCCCATAGGCCTGGGTCCACAATTCTCAACCTATGTTCACTGGGCGAGGTAGATCATTTCAACAACAGTTGCTACAAAGCATGCTTTAATCCTGGCTGCACCACCTAGTTCTGTAGAAACACTCAGGGCTGTGTTGTGAAATAGCCACACAGCTGATTTTCTGTCCCTGAGAACATGGGCGATAATCTTTTGGCCAATTGTGCTGGAACAATACAGCAGATTTCCTCCACTACCCACTCTTCTCCAGGGGCCTACATCCTGGGCAGGGGACAAGAACATGAGGAACTCCCACATAGCAGCTGGAAATCACTCCCAATGTGACACAGAGAGCTCGTCCCTGCACCCCTTTGGCCAGGCACTCCTTCCTGGGTGACTTCCTGGTCCCTGCTGACTCACCTTTGGCCACTGCAGATCTGCTTTGAGACCTTTTTCCCAGCATGCCTGTGTGGGGCTGTCCCTCTAAATTTGACAGAGACCAGCAGCTGCAGTCCTAAACAGGCCATTTTGCAACTGGCAGCCATGTCTCCTCCTCCTTGAGCGACTCATGTCCCTGGTGACATTTCCCATGTCTCGCCGTGTTCCCGCGCACGTCTCCTAGGTCAAGTGAATCCAGGTGCTTGTGTGGCTCTGGCAGGAGCAGACTGGCCCCAGTGAAGTCCGGGGCAGAACGTCCATTGAATAACAGGCCAGGGTTCTACCAACGGCTTAGTAAAGCAAGGCAGGAGGTGGGGGACGCAGCATGGGAGTGACTGAGGTGTCATCTGCGATACAATCTCCGTGTGTGTGTGCGCAGATGGAAGGGTGCTCGGCTGTCTGTCTGGGGGGGTGCACCGACACACTCACGCTTCTGAGAGAAAAAATAGCTTTTGTGATGCAAACTCTTCTCTTCCCGCCCTCCCTTCCCGCATCGCACCACAGATCAAACGACTTGGCTGGTTCTGAAGTGTTTAAGCCATGCTGTTCCAGGGTTTAATTATTTTTCAGTAGACAGTTGGGTTTTCATTCTCCTCCAGTCACCACTCTCCTCTTGGGTAGACCACCACTCTACACCGAGCCTGACCATGGGAGAATTATTTTAACACACACTTCCCAAAAAACCCTGCACAAATACAAAAAGGTAGTTAATAAAACAAGACACCTCAAATGGCCGCTCCCCACCCCACAAAAATTTAATGTATTTTCTGAAATGATTCTATTCTAAAACGTCCATCTTACTCTGTGCCAGTGTCATAAGGCTCCTGACTCCCACATACTGGGTGGGAAGGTGCGGTCGGTGTCCTTAGCATGCCAGGGTATTTTCCCAGAGCAGCCCAGCCCCTGCTCTGGTCCCTGGCTCCTGGCCGTGTGATGCCATGCACCAGGCTGAATGTGTGAACCTGGAAAGGGAACACAAGCCCCTCCTGGTCCTGGTTTGCCAGGGCACCATGCTTTCCTCCCTCAGCCTCTCTGGAGAATGCACTCCTTGCACCACCCCAGCAAGAAGGGAATTTATACTGAGCTGCCTGGTACCTCTCCACGCCCATTGTGCTGAACGAACACAGACAATCTGCTCTAATACACCTGGAAAAGGGCATCTTGCCCCTTCAAATCCAGTCAAAATGCTGATGCAGAGATGCTCTTCCTGGCCTGTGCCGCTGACCACATCACCCTCCCCTCCCACCCACGCCCACTTTGCATCCCGCCATAGGCTCCCCTCATCCCCTGCATCAAACACCGACTCCTACTCCTCCTCACTTCTGTGCCCCATGGCAGTTTAGCCACACCTGACCTACCATCCCTCCTACACTATCGAGACACTGACTCCCACCTCCGCTCCCAGTGGTGCCAAACCTTCTTGATCATCAGCTGGCTTCCCACAGACACTCTCCCACTGTCTTCCATGGTCCCCTCATGGAGCGGAAATGCTCCCTGTCAAAATCCACGAGGCCACCACATCCCTCCTTAAAACTCAGCCCTGCTGCAGTGCCTACAAAGCACTTGCCCTGGGCAGGGGATTGGGACACCATGGCCACTGCTTAGCAGGCTGCTTGTCTGACTGGTGCATTGTGTTCACCGATCTGATGGCTGCACCAGCCTGCCATCTCTCATGCTGTGCTTAGCCTGGTTGCATTAGGGACATTCACACTGGTGTAACTACACCAGTGTAGCTGCCGCCGCACGAGCTCCTGACGGGGGCAGGCACACCACTGCAAATTAGGGATTGCACAGGTGCAACTTAACCTGAGGCCATCCTAAAGGGACACCAGTGGCCCAGACCCCACTGGGCTGGGGTGCAGCCTGCCTGCATTGGAGGGTTTGCATCCGCTCAGCTATAACTGCGTGGTTCCACCAGGGCAGATTTCTTTGGTGCAGACAGAGCCGTGGGCTGTGAGCGCTCCGGGGCAGGGGCTGTCTCCGTTGTATGCATGCACAGCACAATAAGATCTCAGTTGCTCTAGGCACTACCACAACCCAAACGACTGACAATCCCCCCGGCTTGGCCCTTGCTGACGCTGCTCCCTGGCAGTGCCCCTCTTTGCTGTGGGGCAGGTGCCCAGCACTGCCCTTCTCAGGGAGGATAACATAGGGATGTTTTCCGCTTGGTGCATTTGCCCTCCTGTAACTGCTGCTGCTAGTGGGAGCTGATGGCCTCAGTGACAGGAGAGTCAGTCAGCTTGGGTGTGCTGAAGAGCCGATCTCTGACTATTGGAATCCAGTGACAGTCGATTCAGCATCTCAGCTCAGCCCTTGTATCACAACTGAACGGTCAAGGTCTGAATTCAAAGAGGGCTTTTACTGATCTGTCTTGTGCCCTCTGGCCGGTCACATCTGGTGTCTCTTGCTGTTCCCCCATAGGCCTGTACAGCACCTCTGGGAGGCCTTGGATGCGTTCCCCAGAACAGCATTGCAAGGAGCCAGTGCACTTGTTTGGTTTTGGGTCGAGAACACACTTCACTAGTGACACTTTCTGATGGTTTGGGAGCTTCCAGAGCTTCCTTAGGAGCGATCCTCCTGAGAATGAGATCTGCAGACAGCCTGGGCCACAAGTGGGCCCCTCACTCGCAGCTCGACTGCAGCCTCTCGACCCCAACCTGGCTTTTCCACCTCCACCCAGGCCCAAGTGCTGGCTCCTTGAGCACAACTCCGCCAGTGACCTGCAGCTCCCCGTGCAAATCAAGGCCTTGGTTTCTGCACAGCTCTGTGAGCAACATCACTTCTGAGCTGCAGCCCCTGTGATCCCAGCACTCAGGCGTGCATTCCACAAGCCTGGCTACCTTTTCACCAGTGATCTAGAGACACACCAGCTTGCACGCTACAACTTCAAGTTCTTCCAACTCCAGACACGGAGAGGAATATTTCACTGAGGTCTTCTTGCTTGCCTCCCTCTCCCCTGTCTGTGGAAATACACACATCTGATATCCAGCAAGAAGCTAATTTTAGTGCAAAGCTGCTAAAGGGTATTTGCCTTTTTGCTTGTCAATTCATCATGCATGTAAGTCTGACCTACTGACTCCTGATCACTTCTGTGTGAGTCACTCTCATTAGAAGTCAGCAAGAAGGCGCTTTTCCAGCAACGGAGGCAGAGCCCGTCCCTGCACCAGGGGATGTCGTGTGAGACACTGGCCCCCTTGGGCCCAGGGCCCTGCACACCAAGTGCTGAGATCTGGGATCCCCCTTCCCCTAGTCAAGTCATGTCTCTGAGGCCACTTTAACTTTCAGTCACATGGTCTAGGCTCCCCGCCTCGCGTCGCCCTGCTGACAAACTGCCCCTCTTGCAAGCTTTTGCCCATGTTTCATGGTAACGTCTCTCTGCAGCAGGGTCAGGGCAGGTTCTCCGGATTCTCCACTTTGTATAAAGGTTTAAGAGCCATCCATTGGCGCAGCTAAACCGCAGTGCACAGAGCAGCGTCAAAGTGTGCAGCTTTCCAAATTAGCTGGGCCGTGGATGCATATGTTCAACTCCCACTGAAGAGCCCTGTGTCCAAGGACAGAGATGATCAGGGCCCGTGCACTGGAGGGCGGAGTTTGGCCTCATTCCCTGACTATATTGCCAGGGAGAGCCTGGTTTTGGCGGCTGACTCGGGGATTTTCTCTCCGCCTGATGCACTCCAGGTGCAGGTAGAGGGACACAAACCACAGTAGCCAGAGCTCAGCAAGGCTGCTGGGCTTGCCGGTTGTCACTTTCTGGAAGGTGACTGTCGATCCGTGGGTGCAGACAGGTGAGCAATGGAGCTGCTGAGACACGTCACCATGGACCGAACATTAGGTGGGGAAGGAGAGCCCAGCTGGGATTTTGCAGACCTGAGGTCCAGCCCCAGCTCTGCCACAGGTTCCTGTGTGACCTTGGGGGAGTCACTTAGCCTCTCTGAGTCTCCGCTCCCACCTACACGGGTGGTTAAGAGCCCTGCCCTGTCTCACTGGGTGTTGTGAAGATACATGCGGTAAGGAGTGTGCTGCACTCAGATATTCTGGTGACAGGGAGTCAGATCAGCGGCACTGATAGAACTGCTGCTGCTCAGACCCTGCCCCAGTGAGCAGTGGGTGTCAGGCACGAGGATGCACCAGGCAGCTGTACTTTGCTGGCCAAGGTGGCTGACTTAGTGTCTCAGGGTGTCTCTAATAAGGGGGCAGGGCTGTGTCAGGGAGAAAGAGGGTGGATGGGGGCAGCCAAATACTCCCACTTCCCCTTGGTGCTAACAAAAACAGGAGAAAAAATCATCAAGAGCAACTGATAGATCTGGGACAGTTCCTTCCCTTCACGGATCTGTCACCCAACAAGCTTCTGCGTGCAGCTCACTCCCTTAATGAGCAGCATGAAAGAGATGAAGGTTTTGTTGGTGCAGCTTTATGTCGCAGGCGTCTTTACAGCTCCCAGCTGAAGAGTGTGGAGATCATTAGATGTTGCATTTAAATTAGTGGTGGGTGAAACTTCAAAAGCTTTGGCGATTCAGTTCAGCTGGGATAGGCGCCCAAGTGTCTGCATGCTCCTCAGCATGGCCAGAGGCACCCAGCCTGGCATATTTCTCAGGGGCAGAGCAGCTGGGGCAGCCTTCATGGTGGGTCCCAGCCAACACTAGTACCATCCCGGTGGCCACACAGCTCCGTTACCCCAGTGGCCTGCAGCATCTCCAAGCCCCAGGACTAGCCAGCTCCCGAGGGCTGCTCTTGGCTAGCGGTTGGAGGCAGGGCTGCCCCCCTCCTATGCACCCAGGGAGGCAGCAGTGGGAACAAGACTCTGCCCCCTCCTAGGGACATAGCCGCACTGGGCTTCCACCCCTCCAGTGGGGGCCAGGACCTCACACACTGGCTGTAGTTACTAAGAGGACCCAGATGAATTTACTGCTGCCTGAATCCAGTCCAGTCCTTTGCAACTGTTCTACAGGGACCCCAGCCCCACCACATGGCCCTGCTTTGTCAAGCCCTCTGTGCCTGGGGCGACTGCCCAGGGACTGCACATGGCACCAGGTCCAGCACGCGGGTCTCACACACACAGGGAGCAGCAGGGCAGGAGTGCAGGCAGGCTCCAGGCAGGTGCAGCCATCAGCCAGGCCCTGCTGCATTCATTGCAAGGCAAAGGGACACAGGAGCGTTTGGTATGGGGTGAGGTCCTGGCAGCGGTTATGGCTGGGGTGGAGCACCAGGACTGTGCTGCTGCTGCAGGATTCAACACCTGCTGAAGCAACCCCCTCCCTCTGCTGCCCCAGAGCAGCCCCTTCCCCAGAGCCAGAGAGCCTCACCCAAGCGAGTGCCCCACACACACACATGAAGCTTTTCAGCCTGAGTTCTCCCCAGGTTCCTCACTTGGGGGGTGAGTCACATTCCAACCCCCCTTGGGCCCCTAATGGCTGGCACTCTCGGCATGGTTGTGCGACACCTCTGAAGCTGGCTGGTTTCTGTGACACCCCTCCCAGAGGATGCCAATGAAACCGTCCAGCTTTCAGATGTCCCCAGGGATGCAGTGAATCATGTAACCCCATGTCAACCGAGCTGCTCCACTGGAAAGTGCACTGTGAGAATCATTCATTGCAGCTGTGAACTTCAGACCATAACACTGACGCCATCCATAATCGGAAAAATTAAACCGCCCACGTTGATGGTGACAATGTGCTTTGCAAGGCATCGCTATAGCATTTGCGGTAGTTACCTGCAGGCAACCCCAAGCAAGGATTCAGCGGCTACAGGATGCCTTGTGCTTTGCCTCCCCCATGTGCCCTTGGCCACTGGAATCTTCCAGCCTCTGGCTGGTATTGCTGCTCTCCCTCAGCATGTTCCTAGCATGTGATGGACGGTGCAAAGTGTCCACAGAATCAATGCGAAGTCTGCCACTGCTGCAAACAGCCAAAAGGCCAGTTAATGCGTGCTCCGTCGGCACTGACACAGAAAAGCAAGTCTGGCATTCAGAAGGGGCTGCGTTCGCACCTGCAAACCTTGGACCCCAGTTCCCCCCTAGGGTAGCAATGAAGAACGCTGTGTGATTGACAGAAGGCATTTTGTGAACAAAACTGTCAAAAGACTCTACCCTAGTCTCTGTAGCAGGAGTAACTGCAAAGCTCTCCCTATTGAACGTGACCAGGGCTAACCTGGCCCTCAAAGTGCACTGTGGAGGTAGAGGCAAAGAGTTCCTTTCATTTTCTGTCTGAAATTTATCTAAGGAGAGGAAAGAGCTATGAAATGATTCCTTAGGCAGGGTTAACACTAGGTAATGCTGGAAACAAGCTTCTTACAAGAGTCACCAGCCTGTGTTAAAATATAAATCCCTCATTTCCACTTAAATATAATTGTGGAAATTCTGAGAGCCAAAGAGTTATAGCTAGTTACTGGAAAGTGAGTGCCTGCCCCTCTGAGCCCAAAGGAAATCTCATGAGATGTGACCTGCACAGCCAGCTCTGGAGAGCTTGGAAGAGTTTCATCCACAATGGTGTAATACTGAGGACAAAGACAATGGTTACAGACGTGTTTGCAGGATACACCTGAACCCCATTGCCTGTACTATCAACTACACACACCCCTTGCCTATACCTGCATTCCACAGGCCTGGGATAGATGGAGGCCATGCATGCTAAAGGGGGTGTGTGTGTGTGTGTGTGTGTGTGTGTGTGTGTAACTTGCTGCTTATCCAACCAGCTGAACGGATCAGAAGGCTCATGTCGCTGTGTGCATTGCTTAACATAAGAACATAGGAACGGCCACACTGGGTCAGACCAAAGGCCCATTTAGCCCAGTATCCTGTTTTCTGACAGTGGCCAATGCCAGGTGCCCCAGAGGGAATGAACAGAACAGGGAATCATCAAGTGATCCATCCCCTGTCACTTCCGTGCTGTAATGCTCTGATCTCTGAACAGTAACAGGCGTTGCCCTGCCTGCACTAGTGGCTGGGAGAGACTTTCTATCTGTGAATTATATCAGAGGTGAAGAATTTGCCTTAGACACAGTTCATCTTGCAGCCTCCTCATCTACCCTGCGGACCCCTCCTGCCTCTGCTGCATGCAGTTAAAATGGGGGCAATGCCAAGGCACAGACTCTCACTGGAGTGCCTGCAGGACCTGCTGACCCGGCGGTGTCAATCTGAGCAACCCGCCCAAGGTCCCATTGGGCCGTCCCAACAAGCATCCAGTGGTCTGCAAGTCCGAGTCCTCCAACCTCTGCAGGCCTTCTTGGGAGACCTTCGGCTTGTGTTGCTGTGGCCTAGCCCAAAGTGGTGACAACTTGGCAAGTCGATTGTTTTGCTTCCTGCCCATCCAAAACCAGAAGGAAAAGATGAGCACAGGAAATGCTGGACCTTCAGCAATGGTCTGGTACGGGCTGCTTGGGGGGCAGATGGGCTAAGGGGCCAGGCCCAGCCTGTCCCCAGCTCCCCGGTCAGCAAGTCACTGCACTTGGTTGCGTGCGGATGTGACATCAGTCAGTCGGAGCCTGTGCACACTGGCGGCGTTAGTCTTTATCTCCAATGAAGGCAACAACGCGTTTACAGCCACAGCACCTGACGTACCAGGCCCCGGCCACACAAAGGCGGCCCACACGCTCTGCTCAATTTGTTATGCTCTTTGCAGCGTCAGTGACAGATAGGTAAGGATTAGAGTGAAGTAACCTCTGTAATCTACTCACCAGGATTAAAGCCTCCCCCCAGCCCCACTCTTTATCCCTATCATCCCAGGACTCCACTAGAAGTGATTAAGTCTGGGGCGGGGGAGCCATTTAGCTCTTAAGCACCATTCTATCCTGCTTAGAAAAGTATTTCCGAATGAAATGAGGCTCTGCAGCACGGCCAGGCCCAGTGACTCCAGCTGGGCGAGCGGCTGAGATTTGAGACTAAAGTAGCTTGAACTGGAGTCAGAAGGAAATGCATTGCCTCTGACCTCCTTTGGAGCACGTTGTGTTCAGAACCGAATCGTGAGGCTTATGGAAGTTTCAGCCTGGCTTCATGACACTGAAGCTTTGGGGATTCACTTTCCAGCCTCATTTGGACAGAAACCTCTGGCTCCAGCAGCAGGGAGATCCTGGTGCTTTAGAACTCCCAAGCTGGCCAGCAGGTCCGGAATTTGGTTGTGGTGCTAATTAACTAGTGGCTTGAGGAAAATGTACATTGCTCTGCATTACAGTCTGCCCAGGCCAGGGAACCAGAAACAGCAGCAGCTAATGGGGCAAATATCCCACCCGCCTTCCACGCGCTGCTGGGGGACATGCACCAGTGAGAAGAAATGGAGCTGGCCCAAGACATGAGCTGCCTGGCTCCCACTGTACTAACCATAGCGAACAGGACACTTCCCGGGCGGCTCTGCAGGTCATTCAGAAGGTGCTGGGCCTGGGCAGGCTGGGGAATCACCAAGCCAGGCTGGGTTCTCAATAGCGGGAGACAGTAAGGTGTGGGTCTCTGGGAGCATTTGGCGTTTCTGTGCCTCCTCAGGGCAGCAGCCATCTTGTGAGACCTCCTGTGTGTCGCAGGCCCCATCTATGAGGGAAGCGCCAGCGTCAGGCCACAAACCTGCTCCCAGCTGGCTTCACTGGGGCCACCATCTTTGCAGGAGCTTCGACTTGCAAACATCAGTGTTTTCTGGCAGCTAAATCAAAAGCAGGTGAAGCCTGGGCATTGCCCAGCTCACAAACGTGTCCCCTGCTCAGCAACGTGCCTGGGGAGCCTCCTTTCCAGCAAGGCACAAGCTGGGGCCTCCCGACTGCCCCGTCCTGAGCACAACAGGGCATTCGCTGCAGTAAATTCGTTGGTGTTTGTCACTGGTCCCCTCTCCTCAGTAAATCTCCTGGTCTGAATGGAGCACAGGCAGGGCTGGAAGCAGCGAGACCGGGGAATGGAGTCAGGATACAGCAATGGCAGCCTGATCCCGTCTGAACACACTGGGCCAAATCCTGCTCCAGTGACCATCGGGAGCCGCTTTCCTGACTTCAGCTTTCCACTCAGATCACTGAAAGCCGAGCTTGTTCTGCTGAATGAGAACAAATTGTATCAGCCCTTTAATGAGACTCTTGTTTTCGGCTGCTGATGGTGAGGTGAGGTCAGGCTATTTGATGGCATACGGTGAGGCTATTTACGGGGTCCCGTTCCAGTATGAAACTAGAACAAATAAATGGGATCATGAAAGTGACTCATTCACCCCAGTGCTGATGCCTCTATGTAGCAGCTCCCTCACTCTAGTCACAATGCAGCAGAACACGCTAGCAAAGCCCATTGTTTTCTTTTAACAATCCTAAGTGGACCCAGTCTCTCAGCGTCAGAAAGGACTGTGCTGATCCTTGTGTTAGATGGGCAAGCGCTTCAGACCAGTTCAAACACAGAGTGGGTTTTGCTGTCATGCAAGCGCTTGAATGAATGCATATTTCCAAGTTCACCTGGCTGGAAACACAGCAGTCCCAACTTTGCCTTGTGACTCCTGGAGTTCCCAACCCACCCATGGGATGTGTATGATACAGGGCTCAATTCCGGCAGGATTAGAAAAATACGTCGGCTTGTAGGCTCCAGAATCAAATGCTGGCAAATGACAAACACGCTAGAAATAGACAAATGGATTAGCCCTGCCATTTCGGCCCTGAGGTCTTTTTTAGGCTGCGGAAATAAATTCTAACCTTGATCTCTTCTCCCCAAACCCGAAGACATCAAGGCTAAAAGATCAGCTTTAATCTTATTTGCTATTTTCAGCATGTATTTTATTGGCCTCCTTTTCTCCTATAGAATAGTGTTATGTGTATCTTGCATAGATCTTCAAATCTCTTCCATAATCCCTTGCATTTCTATAGCCCTTTCCATTTCAAGGTGCTTGACAGGCTGCCTGTGCCGGAGGGGAGCCTAGGATATACTAGACTCACTTTTGGCTGCAGACTCCTTCCCTGACAAACCCCAGCGGAAAGCATTATCACTGGCATTTCTTCTGTGTACTGTGGGAGCAACCAGAGACCTCAGTCAGGACTGCAGCCACGCAGTGCTGGGTGCTGCACAAAGAAACAGTCAGACCTGGGCTGTGCTCTGGAGAACGTGCCACAGGAATCACAGTGAGTGTAGCAGGCAGGAGGGCAATGGCATGAGAGCTCATGGGCACCTGGGTCAGTAATGTGCAAGTCACTCACACTTTGTCTTTTATTAATATGAAAGCAAATGGCATTAGCTCTCCCCAATCGCTGTGTCATAAACAGATAGCTAAGGGTTAATGTCTCTTTCACCTGGAAAGGGTTAACAAACAGTGACCTGCAACACCTGACCAGAGGACCAATCAGGAAACAAGATACTTTCAAATCTGGGTGGAGGGAAGCTTTGGTGTGTCTTTTGTTCTGGCTGCTGTTCTCTCTGGTTTCTGAGAGTGACCACACGTGCCTACGGGCTCTCTAATCTTCTATTTCAATTTTGTAGGTAGAAAGGCAGTATAGTCTTTTTAATTGTTTTTCTTTATTTGCACATGTGTAGTTTGCTGGAGGTGTTGCTGTATTGTATTTCTGTTGGAGAAGGCTTTTTCTCCAGATTCTATAGCTGAAAGACCCTGTAATATTTACCATCTAGATTACAGAGATAACTTGTACTTTTTTTCTTTCTTTTTATTAATAGTTTTGCTTTTTAAGACCTGTTTGATTTTTTCCCCAGTTGAGGCTCAAGGAAATTGAGTCTGTACTTACCAGGGAAGTGGTGGGAGATAGGGAAAAAGAAGGGAGGGGGGGAAAGGGGGAATCCCTTTGTTTAAATTCATGGAGCTTGAATCTGTATTGCCTCTGGGTGAGGTGAAAAGCCTCTGTTTTAAGATTAAAGGAGTTGAATCCCAGTGATCTTCTAGGGTAACCCAGGGAGGGAAAGCCTAGGAGAGGCACTGGTGAGGGAAAGAGTTTACTTTCCTTGTGTTAAAATCCAGAGGGTCTGGATCTTGGGGGTTCCCAGGGAAGGTTTTGGGGAGACCAGAGTTTATCAGGTACTCAAAATCCTGATTGGTGGCAGCATATCAGATCTAAGCTGGTAATTAAGCTTAGAGGACTTCATGCTAGTACCTCATTTTTGGACTCTAAGGTTCAGATTGAGGAAAGATACTATGACACGCTGGTTCTCCCAACGGCCGCTAGTCAGCTCATGCCTGGGATGGGTCTGGAGGAGGGATTTGAAGAAGTGGATGGTGGCTTCACGGACTCTTTCAGGGATGGCATTCCCTGCCCAAGGAGCAGCGTGGAGGCAGAGCATGGAGCTGTCCGAGGGAGAGGTGGGCGTGCAGGCACCAGGCTGGCAGTGGGGGGAGTGCGTTGAAGCACGAGGAGAGACAAAAGCCGAGGGGGTAGGACAAGAAGTGGGAATCTGGCCTGGGAAGCAAGTGGAGGGGCTCAGAGAGGGGAGTGACATGGTCAGGGAGCTGGGCAAGGACAGTGACGTGAGCAGCCCTGGTCTTGGGGGAGCCCCGACTCGCCGTGGAGAGGATGCTGGGTGAGTGCGGAGTGCAGACACCGAGCTGGAGGGGGCCAGGAGACGAAGGAATGGTTGTAAGAGGGGTGGGGAGAAGAAGGAGGGGAATGGGGCTCGGGCTAGAAGATGGGGATACTAGAGAGGACTGGAACAAAGGCGGAGCAGTGGGACAGAATGAGCAAGGGAGGCAAATAGCTAGCAAGGGAAGGTGCTGGGGGAACAGGTGGAGAGCCTGGGACCGGGGGGTTGGAACAATGTGTATGGGGGGGGGGGCTGGGAGCCACTGAACCAAACTTAAACCCTGGATATGATGGAAACCACTTCAAGCCAGGGGGTGTGACACCCCCCAGCACCCCTAGCTCTAGCACCCATGGCCGGGGATGGAAAGTGAGCTCTCAGGTTGAGAGGTGGGTGAAGAAGAACAGGGCATCAGGAGAGACATGGCCGAGGGAAGGAGCTCATGCTTTCCCAGAACACGTGGCCTCCCCGCTGGAGCGTGCTCCTGTCTCTTGAGTGAGTTAGGGCCTGACAACTGCGGCTACTGTCTGGAAAGAGGAGATGCTCTCTCTCTAGCCTCGAAGGGCCTGTTTCCGTTCCCTGACATGGGAGTTACTCCAATGACTTCTGTGGATTTACACCAGCAGAGGTGAGATCAGAATCAGGCCCAACTCCCTGTGGCTCCCATTAGCACAGAAATGCGCAGGAGGTCCCCAAAGCTGTTGTTTATGTGATATCTGATATAAACTGCAAACGTGTCATGGGAAAAACCCTGCAGAACACAAAGACTGAAAGCAAAATTGTCAACTTCCTGAAAGGTCCCCCTTGCAAGCGGGGAAAGCTGGGGAGTTCAGTGACAGGCACCAGCTTTATTCATTCAGGCTCTTCTAATGTCCGGTGCATAAGCAGCGTCTTTGCTGCTGAAGCTTATCAGCACATGGAGATAATAAAATGGCTAAAGGTGGAAAAAACAGCTTTTCTGCAGCTTCACTTTGGCTGCTTGTCAGGAAACGGGAAAGACTGGAATGACCCCGGTTCTGCTGCCACAGCAAAGGGGCTGGTCCGAATCAGCAGCTGAGAGCAGACGCACTGTACCCCAAATGGCTAATGTAACTCACACACCCTTGTCTGCATGCAGCGAGCTGTGCCTGGGACGGCTGCACATCTCTGCAGGCTGGGTCAGAGAGAACCTCCCTCGCTCGCAGGGCCCTCCCACAGCCATGTGTGGCAGGAGGAGAGCTAAGATCCGGCCTCACTACAGGCCACAGAAACCTTCTTTGCCCTGGTGTCATCCCTTGGAAGCCAATCCCAGCCCCCGCTCTGTGGCCGCAGTGCCCCTTGCAGCAGAACCAGACAGTGCCACTGTGCCCAGGCATGGGGGAGCCTGCCCACCTGCTCTCTCATGATGTCTCCTCGGGCCAGGCACCAGGGTCTGGATTTAGAGCAGCAGGCTGTTATGGTGAGGAGCCGGGACAGACACACACACACACACACCGGGATCAGGACCGCAGACTGCACAGGGAGAGCCTGCCACGTGTCTGTCTCTCTGTAGCAGATCAGGTCTCTGGCTTCCTGTCCGTGTTGCTCAGAACATCCGTCAGGTCTGCACCAGTCCCATTCAGCACCTCAGAGGAAAAGCGAGACCAGAATGGCACCAGTTGCGGGGGCTGCAAGTCACTGCCAAGCCTCCACAAGGCTTTCTGCAGGGCACCTTCCTTTGGAATACACCGGGCCAGGTCCCCAGCTGGTGTGAATGGGGGTAGAGCCCTTGCAGCCAATGGGCCTGGTCTCCAGCTGGTGTAAATGGGGGTAGAGCCCTTGCAGCCAATGGGCCAGGCCCCCAGCTGGTGTAAATGGGGGTAGATCCATTGCAGCCAATGGGCCAGGCCCCCAGCTGGTGTAAATGGGGGTAGAGCCATTGCAGCCAATGGGCCAGGCCCCCAGCTGGTGTAAATGGGGGTAGAGCCATTGCAGCCAATGGGCCAGGCCCCCAGCTGGTGTAAATGGGGGTAGAGCCATTGCAGCCAATGGGCCAGGCCCCCAGCTGGAGATCTGCCAATTGAAATTAATGGCACTAGACTGACCTCTCCCAGCTGGGCACCTGTTCCAGAGCTCTAATTCCTCCTCTCCGCTCCGCCAGGCACCGACTCACTCAGACACGTTTGCCTGACAGCGCAGGGGCTCAGCAGCTCTGAAGCGAGCACAGCTTCACAGTGGGTCTGTTCTTACACGTCGCCACCGCGTTCACACTGGGCAGCTCTCACCAGCCATCCCAGCCCTCCTCCAGCTGATAATGCACAAAACAAAAATGAACCAAATGGCCCAGACCCAAGTGCTCCTGGGGGATCCTAATGATCACATCAGGACACCTGTCCCACAGGGACTCAGGCACTGTCCTATGGCTCCAGGACTCTTCTGAGCTAGTGGATTCTTTATTCCTCAATAACCTCTTTGCAAAATCCCCATCCAATTCCTGTGTCACTCCTGGCACCCAAACACAGGGCTAGGACGGTGCTTTTCAGGAAACATTTTTTTCTTTAAATTTGAACTCATCCTATGACGTTACATAAAACAAAGCAGCAGCATCTGGCCCTGAATGGGCTGGCAAGGAGCTGGCAGCATCCTGTTGTGTTGGACTAGCATATTTTGCCCTATCTCATCCTATTATCATCCCTCTTCCCAAGTAACAAGACAGGTAGTTTTATGCAGCTGAATGAGCTCTCTGTGCTGAGAAAGCAGAGACAATAACTATTGCTGTTAAACTGGCTCTGCAGACAGTCCTCCTGGTCTAGCCAGAGCAAGCTGAGCATCAGCAGCCTGAGAAATCACCCCACATGTGTGTGGAAGGGAGGCGGTCAGACAGAGGGGGGTACAATTAAACTACACTTGAGCTGATAAGGCTCAAGTGTAGGGAATGGGTGTAGGATGTGCCACACATCCACAGTTACCCCGTCCATCTCTTCCACTCTATACATTTACACGCTCCATTGCAGGACATGTTTGGGGATTGGCTTGGTTACACTGCATGAGCCAATCCCTGTACGGCACACTCTGTCCACAGCCTACTTACTCATTACCTCGTCTTTCCATTTCTGACTTACCTTCTCCATTGTAAATGGTTCCCTGGGTGTCCCGCTTATCTTAGCTAGTGCAGCCATTCTGTGACCAGCCTGCTGGTCCTTTCGCCTCCCTAATCCTGTGTCCCAAGAAGTATGGCCATCCCCATGTCCTGTTACTCATGTCAAGCCAGGCCTACACTGGGCAATCTCAGGACAATCAATAACTTTTCAGTTGCATTGGCTCAAAGTGTTTTCCAGGCACCCTACACATGCAGGCCAGGGCAAGAGAGGCTCCATATGCCCATTTGTACAGCAGACATTAGGGTGTACTTCTTTTCCAAGGCTCCTCCCTAGGACCGCATCAGTCCCCTTCAGAGAGGTGGGGCAGTGGAAATGGAGCCTCTTTCTCCAAACAGAGGCAGAGCTCTCACTCATCTATCGAGAACCCCACTTTCACCTGGAGCTGCTAGAACTTTGCCCCACTGCCCCTCTGTGTCCATCCACATTAGCGATGACTGTGAGCACTCACTTCTCTTACCACGACAGACACAAACTTGAATATTCATCCCTTTGCTGCTTGTAAATGAACGGAGAGGAAAGGCTGCCTGTAATGTGATGGGAGCTTGTTAAGGAACAAGATTGGTTTTCACACTTTGGAAGGCACACAACAGATTTCTCTTCAGTAGAAGGTCTCTGCACAGAACAGGCACAGCCTTTACAGAAACACATCCTCAGAGCCACATCCTCAAGTCTGAAGACAGAAGCAGCATCAAATATGCATTAAACAGAGATGGATCAAGCTGCAAAACTAGGAACCAGCTCTGGGTTTCAAGAATTTGCGGTGGTTTGGAACTGGGTCACATTAAAAGATTGGGGCCATTTGCAACCTCTGGATTCAGATTCAACGTTAAAATCTGGGCCTTTGGTTCAGGCTCACCTCTAGCGGAATCGTCTTTCTCACTCATGGAAGATAGGAATGGCCATGCTGGGTCAAAGCAGGGGTCCCTCTGTCACGGAGTCCCTGGGCGATGCTCTGTAACAGCTCCCCACAAAGCCAGTCAGGATTTTGGGGAGCCTCCTCTCCCTTGGAGCAGACTTGTTTAGGACAAGAAGCTCACACGGCTTCACCTCCTGGGTCTCTCCTTGGAGCATTCAGCATCCTCTGCCCCTCCGTGCACTTCCCACAGCGAGCCCACCCCAGTGGGGTCCTGGGGAAGCCACAGGGTCCTGCACCCCCACTTTGCAGTCAGACGTGACTCTCAGCCAGCCAGTAAACACAGAGGTTTATTCGATGACAGGAACAGGGTCTAAAAAACAGAGCTTGTAGGTACAAGTGAACTGGACCCCTCAGCCGGGTCCATTCTGGGGGCAGTGAGCAGACACGCACGTCTGCACTTCACTCCTTTCCCCAAGCCAGCTCCAGACTAAACCACCCCCTCCAGCTCCCCTCTCTGCTCAGCTCCTTTCCAGGGCCAGGAGGTCACCTGATCTCTTTGTCTCCAAACACCTTCAATTTGGCACCTTTGCAGGGGAGGGCCCCAGGCCATCAGTTGCTAGGAGACAGAGTGCAGACATTTAGGTGCACTGGCCCTTTTGCTGTTGCCAGATACTTAAGAACTGCACATGGGGACACTGAGGCACCACACAGTATTCAGACCAAAACATTAAGAACATTCCCAGTTTGTCACACTCTCCCCCCTTTGAGATCGAACTGAGTGAGGTCCATTCAGCCAGTGACCTGTGGAAGTTCGAACCCACCAATGTCCCATGGATGCCCCAGCATCTCTCCCATTCCTTGGTGTGAGTTACACCAGAACAGTCCAGTCTCCGCCCCTCCTTAGGTCGAGTGTGTTGATGCACTCGCAGGCTGCATGGTGAAGGTTTATTGCGGCTTGAACCCTTTTGCTACCCCAATACCCCTGGGTCCACTGGGACGGGTCTTCTCAGCACTCTGGGCTGCGATTCGGGTCTCTTGTTTAAGAGCCCCCATCTTGGCCTTGGCCAGCTCTTGGGCTTGCAGCTGCTCCCCGCTTGTGGGCCAGATACAACACCTCTGCCGTCCCCACCTTTACAGTTTCCAGCTTTACCATCAGTCCCACCTCCTTGAGGCAGCCCAGCCCCCTCTTCCCTGGGACACGTGTCCTCCCCAGGTCTGGTAAAGAATGCACATTTATCAGTGTTTGCCAGGGCCAAGTTCTCCATCGCCCTCTGCTTTCGCTAGAATCTCCCCAGGCCTAGGCATGGGGTCAGATCGGACACTGTGATGGCTTTAAGCTTCTGATAGTCCCCACAAAAACCAGATCATCCTGTCTCCCTTGGGGATCAGCCCTACGGGTGAGGCCTATGGGATGTAAACGGCTGGATCCCATCTAAAGCCAGCATGTCTTGACCTCTCTCTCCAAGATCTGGGTTGCTTTCCCAGTGACTCTGAATGGGGAACACCTGATGGAGAGTTGGTCCCACCTCAGGGAAGAGATCCCCCAGGGGTCTTCCCCCTTCTCCTCCCAATTCTCCCCTATTCAGGTCCAGGGTCCCCTCACTCTCTCCCATCCAGCAGCTTGAGAGGAAGACCCTGTGGATTCCTGGGCACACCAGCCCTCTCAATTCCTCCCCGTTCTACTCTCCTTGGGAGCCCATTCCTGGTACAGGAATCCCTTCTTTCGCAGGATCCTGTCCCTGCAGCCTTCCCAAGGCGGTTTGCAGCGCTGTGGCCAGCAAGTCTCCTCAGCCTTCTCCAGGAGGGATCTCTCTGCAGCTTCGGTCTGGATTCAACTGACTGGGGCAGGGTGGGACCTGCTCTCTCGCTGGCTGGGCCTGGGGTCACAGCCCCCCTGAGCCCTGTCCCTGGTAGCTCCCTCCCTGCTGTGTAATCACTTCCCAGCAGCACATCTGGACCAGGCAACCTGGCTGGCAGCCGGCCTGCCCTGCCTGGGTGTCCCCCCACTCAGCTGGGGTCTCAGCTCCTCCCCCATCTCAGCGCTTGCCCTGGCTGCCAGTGGGGGCAGGCAGCGAGCTCCTGCTCCCGTCCCAGCATCAGAGCCAGTGTGAGCCCCCTCTTCCGGTGTGCAGGGGGGCGGGAGCATCTTATCCCTGCCCCCTCGTCCCAGGGGGCTGGTTACAGGTAGGCAGGTATCCTGAGCCCAGCAGCCCTCCCCCTGCCAGCCACAGGGTCCTGCACTCCCACTTTGCAGTCAGACGAGACTCTAGCCACCAGTTAAACACAGAGGTTTTATTGATGACAGGAACAGGTCTAAAATAGAGCTTGTTAGGTACAGGAGAACGGGACCCTCGGCCAGGACCATTTTGGGGGCAGTGAGCCAGACCCACGTCTGCACTTCACTCCTCGTCCCCAGGCAGCTCCAGACTAAAACCCCCTCCAGCCCCTCCTGCTCTGCTCAGCCCCTTTCCCGGGCCAGGAGGTCACCTGATCCCTTTGTCTCCAACACCTTCGGCTGGCACCTTGTGCAGAGGGAGGGCCCAGGCCATCAGTTGCTAGGAGACAGAAGTGCCAGGCATTTATGTGCACTGGCCCTTTGCTCTGCAGCAATCACACACCCTGATCCCACCACCTAGATACTTAAGAACTGCCATGGGGACACTGAGGCACCAACACAGTATTCAGAGAAAACATTAAGAACAGTCCAGTTCATCACACCCTGTAATTCAACCTCATGGTGCCAGCAGCGGCCATGCCAGCTGCCTCAGAAACCCCATTATGGGCAGTATAGAGCAACCTTCCCCAGGGACAGCTTTTCTAGCCCTCATTAGTTAGTGACTGGTTGTGCCCTGAAGCAGAAGGCCTTTTTAAGTGCGTTGTCTTTGAGGCGGGGGGTTAATCCACACTAATGTAACTCTGGACGTCCTAATTACCCACAGTCATGTCCAGTCCTTTATTGAATCCTGCTAAGGGTCTTGGCCTCAGTGATATCTAATGGCAATGAGTTCCACAGGCTATTGTGTGCTGTGTATAAAAAAGACTTCCTTTTCATCCATTTTAAATTTGCTGCTGTTCAAGGTTATTGAATATTCCCTTGCTCCTGTATTATGGAAAAAAAGTGAATATACATTCCCAATACCAATACTTCTCGATACCATTCATGATATTGTATCCCATTATTATGTCTCCTCTCTAAAGTAACTAGTCCCAGATTGTTCAATCTCTGCAAGCCACTGTTTGCTGTCATCACCCATCTCTTTCTGGAAAATCCATTTTGAGATGAGGTGACCAGAACTGTGCCCAGTATGCCCAATGAGGGAGACCCATTGATTTAAAACAGCACTGTAATTATATTCTCTGTTTTATTCCCCAACCCATTCCTTATGCACCCAAACATTTTATTTAGAGCAGGCAGGGTACTGAACTTTCTTTTTGCCTTTGGAACTGCTGATTTGTTTAAACTGAAACTCTTTGCAAATCAGGGTCAGTTACGCCTCAAAAAAAGTTTCAAAATGGTTATAACATTTGATTTTGACATTTTCGTAATTAAAAGGTCTGTTTTTCTGATTCAAAATGACTTTTTACTTCAAAATTTAAACTAATTACACTAAAAAAATTCTTAAAGGTCAAAATAGAAATAAACATTTCAAAATTTTTGAAACAAGATGTTTCAATTGACCCAAACTGAAAAAAAATGGGGTTTGCAAAAATTTTTAAGGTTTCAAGTTTTCCTCCTGATTTGAGATGGAAGGGAAACAAAAAGTATTCCAGGGATGGGAAACCGTTTCCTGTCCACTTTTGTTTCATTTGTTTTTCTGAGCACCACTGCAGACTGAGCAGAGGCTTTCAGTGAGCTGCCCACACTGAGGTCTGGGTCTTTGGTGTGAGCTGTTCTGGTTTGGGACTCGGAAATGTATACGTGTGGCTGCTCCTCAGCGTTCCAGAGATGCAGGGCCCCAGCATGGGTCACTCGGGCTAGTAGGGAGCTTCCTAGCTTCTGTACCAAGACATCAGCCGGTCTGGCAGCTTGTAACGTTACTGGTATTCCTGGGTCACCTATTTATGGCAACCCTGCTTAGGCCTAAACCTACCCTGGCTAAGCTCTGTAGGGATGGAAAGTGAATGGAAGGGATGGATTGTTGTGCAGAGTATCCTTGCTACAGGCATTATTTTTGCCTTACGTCATATGGGAGGAAAGATCAGGACACTAAGTCAAGAAATGCCCAGGAACCAGCCCTGTTCAGCCCAGGATCGATGGCCCTAACTGAGAAGTGCGCGTGCAGCTGGAGAAGGGTGCAGAGTACCCCACAGCACCGACCTAGAGCTGTCACAGCAGGCCAGCCCTTTGCCACGGCCTTGGTCGTGTTCACAGCCTGCCCAGCATACCTGTGGGGCAAGTCACTGCATTGCATCATGCCCCCACGGCCCTGCCATTCATGACGTCTGAAGTCTTTGTTTTGCCATCTACAAAACTGGCTTTGTGTCCAGGAAATCAAAGCTAGTTACAGTGACAAACATGCCGGGAAGCAGCCCGTCTCCATCTTGGCTTATAAAATCCCTGTCAGCAGGGATCTATTCCACTCAATTAATCTCCTAATTGTGACAATCATCAGGAAAGTGCTAGGAGAGAAGGTTTGTAGCACACAATGTCGAAACACAGCTTGAGACCTTCTTTCACACAGCCCTCTACTCACTGCTTGCCTCTCTTCATTGCAGTGAATTTATTGCTTGTGAAAGGTGCCGGATTGACAGCCCTGGAGACCAAGAGCCTCTCTTTATGCACAGAGCAGACGCAACGTCACGTGCGCTGCCCTGCGAGCGCTGCCACCCAGTCCCCACAGATCCAGGGGAACGTGTTCTCCATTCACGCGGAGTCCCCGCCAAGAGTTCCAGCAAGAGAGAATTGTACTGATGGCTTTTGTGATGCAGAGACCTGTCCACTGGGAAGTAGACTGAGACCTCCCAAACTCATTACAGGTAAGCCACTGAACAGCTGCCAACCCATGATGTCCACCACCTGCTCCCCGACACTGGTATTTATGAAGCAAAATTGTTCTCATTTCTCAGCACCCTGGTCATCTTCCCTTGGCCTCCCACCTTCTCTCCAGTCTGCGTGCTTCCGGGGCCGTCCAGAGGATTCAGGGGGCCTGGGGTCTTCGGCGGCAGGGGCCCCCTGCTGCCGAATTGCCGCCAAAGAGCTGGCACTTTGGCGGTGGGTCCGGGGCAGAAGGACCCCCCTGCTGCCGAATTGCCGCCAAAGACCTGGAGCGGAAGAAGCTCCGGGAGCCTGGGCCCCGCGAGAGTTTTCTGGGGTCCCCGGTGTGAGTGAAAGACCCAGCTCCAGGACCCCTGAAAAACTCTCGTGGGGGCCCCTGCAGGGCCAGGGGCCTAGGACAAATTGCCCCACTTGCCCCCCGCCCAGGCAGCCCTGCTTGCTTCTGCCCAGCCCCTCTGCTGCTCCGGCCTGCCAGGGAATCTCCAGCAGACGGTTGGGTGGGGCAGAGATAGCAGGCTGGAAGGCAGGGACAGCCAGATGGAGAGAGGCTCAGGGTCCCTTCACACAGCCAGAACCCCTCTCCAGAGTGTGAGCTGCGTGCCCAGAGTGCTCGCCAACCCTGTCCCCGAGATGTGCTGCCCATTCCAGAGCAGGCAGCAGCTCTGGAGGCAGGGACTTGCCATGAGGTTCCCCTGGAGCTGGTGCAGGGCAAGGCAGATGCGCATAATGCTAGTTTCCAGGTGCCCATGGGCATTCTGCCTTGTCTGCCCCTGATGGCACCATGCCCCCAATCTCCCCACACAGGGCGGCAGGTGCGCTGGGCAGAGGTCTTGCTGGGCTCTCTCTGGGAAAGCAGCTCCAGACACACGGGGAGAAAGCCAACAGCGCGGCAAGTTGTTAAGCAATCCCTGCCCTGAACCTGTAGCAGGGCTGCTGCTCCCTGGAGGGAGGCCCTGTGCCTGGCACAGGCTGGGGACTGGGGAGCCCCGGGCTTGTCTGCATCCTGCAGGAGTCCTGGGCTCCCTCCCTCAGACTCGCCAGGAGCCACCACAAGAGGGCGCCTGAGCAAAGCAGAACGGGAGAAGAGGGTGTGTTTGGGTGACAGGCTGCTTGCAACCCTGGAGGGTGTCTACACTGCAGCGCAAAGCCAGGGTTTGAGCTCTGGACAGTCAAGTTTCCCCACGCCGCACAGTGAACAAAGTGCTAGAGCTGCCCTGTTTTGGGAGGCGCTAGGAGGTCTGGAGCACAGATGGTTACACTCAGCCGGCATAACACTGGGTAGATGCTGAAGCCCCAGATCAGCTAAATGGAGTTTTATTAACCCTGGGATAACATTACAGTGTAGACAGACCTTGAGGCCAGGCCAACCCCCCCTTGACAGAGATGCACCCAAACCACGCTAACCCCACATGCATCTCCAGCAGAGGGACTGGCCTGCACAGCCACCTAGGGGAGCCGCTGCTGTGTCCCACTCACTGGAGGAGGTGTGGGTGAGTGTGTCTACACAGCAGTCCCCTGGGCCTGACCAGGGCTGGCAGTGGAGCTAGAACATTGCTGTGGAGGGGCTGGTTGAACCCCACGTCTGGGACCTTACGAGGGGGAGGGACCCAGAGAGCCCAGATGTCTCCACAGCAATGTTACAGCCCAAGTCCACTGAGCCAGGCCAGCAGGGGGGTTAACTGCAGTGTCGACACACCTCAGAGGATTCAGAGAGGCTGAAGTGGAGGCTTCTGGGATCCGGGACTGCCTGGAGAAGGGAGCCAAATTTGGAGCATCTTCACCTGACCCCTCTTCCCCAAGCAGCTGCAGGTGGCTTGTGGGGAGCAGTGCCACCTAGCTGGGGCAGCCTAGGAAGAGCAGGAGGGTGCTGGAGGTGGGGAGAAAGGGCTGGGGATGTGGGAGAGGGGTGAAGGACTCAGGGTGATGGCTCTGGGGTGAAAGGTTCAGGCTCTGGGGTGGGGCCAGGGTTGAGGAGTGCAAGAGGGGCTCTGGGCTGCAGAGTGTGGGGGGGTGCAGGCTCTGGGGTGAGGCTGGAGTGAAAGGTTGAGGGTGCAGGCTCTGGGCTGGGGGTGAGATGGGGTGAGAGGTTGGGGTGTGGGAGTGAGTTCAGGGTGTAGACTCCAGGCTAGGGGGCGAGGGGCTCAGGATGCGGGCTCCAGGGTGAGACTAGGGGTAAGACTTTTGGGGTGTGGGCTCTGGGCTGGGGGTGTGGGCTTTCAGGTGAGGCTGAGGTGAAAGGTTCAGGGTCCAGGCTCCAGGCTGGGGTGCAGGTTCTGGGATGGGGCCAGGGTTGAAGTTGCAAGATGGGGCTCTGGGCTGGGGGGATGCAGGCTCTCTAGGGTGAGGCCGAGGTGAAAGGTTTGGGGTCTGGGTCCAGGGTCTCGGCTGAGTGGCTCAGGGTGCCAGCTCTGGGGTGAGGCCAGGCTGAAAGGTTTGGCATGTGGGAGGGACTGTAGATGAGGGGCTCGGGATGTGGGCTCTGGGGTGAGGCTGGGGTGAAAGGTTTGGCATGTGGGAGGAACTGTGGGTGAGGGGCTCGGGATGTGGGCTCTGGCGTGAGGCCGGGTGACAGGTTGAGGTCTGGGACCTGGGTAGAGGCTGGGATAGCAGGCTCTGGGGTGACAGTTTTCTTGTTCGCCCCCCCAGCGCTGACTGTGCATATGCGATCTTCTAGGGCATCAGTCATTATGTGCTCCAAGTAGATGTTGACCAGTGTGGGCGAAAGAAGGCAGCCTGGCTGGACTCCAACAGTGCTGTGAAACCACTCGCCTATTATGCCATTGACGAGATCTGCGCTGCTGGCCTTAGCACACAGTTGTTTAATGGTAAGAATAAGCTTATGACCAAGAGATCTTTATGAGAGCTTCATGCCATACTCTGTCAAACGCCTTCTTGAAGCCAACGAAGACATGGTAGGTGTCCTGCTGGTGTTGCAAGTACTTCTCACATAGAACACGAAGATTGAAAATCTGTTCTGTAGTATTTCTTCCCGCACGAAAGCCAGGCTGTTCTTCAGTGATGATATTATTCTCCGTTTGTGGCTGCACTACCATCCACGAAAAGCAATAGGCTCTTAAGTTTCTGCCTCTGGGTATTCACACTGTTGCCTCACTCTTAGCAGCCAGATGCCACCTAAGCAGGAAAGCAATTCACAAACCAGGAGAAGACAGGTGTTGTATGCAGGGCCCAGTCCACTAGGTGTGCTGGAAGGCTGCTGGTTGAGTCAGGTCCCATTCAAGTGCTGCCAACGCTGCCCACCTTATAAGTTTTTCCCAGTGGTTAGAGCACTTGCATGGGAGATCCAGGTTAACTTGGACCAGTAGAGGAGATAGGACCTCTCAGGAGGATGATCTAACCATTGAGCTAGGGAATAGTCTGATGTGGGGCTCCCTCATTCTCTTCTGTTGAAGCTGTTCCATTGGGGGATAAATAATGAGAGTGACTGGAGATGGAGGACTGGACCCAGTGTCTCCCACCAGGGTGCCCTAACCACTGAACTACAGAGTCCTTCTCACTCACACTCACTCCCTGGCCCAGTGACTATGTAAGTATTTATCCACAGTAGAACAGTCATTGGACCAGAAGGAGAGAGTAGGAGGAGGGAAGCAACGGGTGGGGTTGTTGCAGGGGCACCCCCTAGAATGACATCATCATTTCTGCGGGATCTCTGGGACTCTGACCTGGAGCGGCCCCGGGGGCGCGGGCCAGGAGGCGCCGCTGGCGGGGAACGGCTCCGGCCCCGCCAAGCTGGGCAGCAAGCGGCTCCCGCAGGCCCTCATCGTGGGGGTGAAGAAGGGGGGCACCCGCGCCGTGCTGGAGTTTATCCGGGTGCACCCCGAGGTGCGCGCCGTGGGCACCGAGCCCCACTTCTTCGACCGGCACTACGAGCGCGGGCTGGCGTGGTACAGGTGAGCGCCGGGTCGCCCGGCCCCGGGGACGGGCGGGCGGGCGGCGGGGGGCCCTTCCCCGGGAAGGTTTGAGCTGCGGGCTCCCCGCCCCGGCGCCTGGTCCCGGCCGAGTCTGTCCGCCCCGCTGGAGTCCGGCTATCCCCGTGGCCACGGGTCCGCTCGCTCCGGCTCGGGTGTCCTGCCCGGTCCGCGGGGAAAGGCCCTCGGACCCCCAGTGCCCCCTGGCCGGACCCGAGAGAACTGGGAGACCAGCCCCGCACCCGGCTCGGCGCGGCAGGGGCGGAGGGGCGAGCCCGGGGTGCCTCTGGGCCCGCTGCACCCCGAGCCGCCGGGCTTGGCCGTGGGAAGCGGGGTCTGTGCAGCCCCTGGAGCTGGACAAGGGCTGGATCCCCCAGCGCCCCTGCGCTATGGACCCCTGAGGGGCTGGAGGGGGGGCGTGTACTGGGGCCCCGCGTGTGCTGGATTGAGACGGGGGAACCCGGCCCTGTCTCCCCATCCCAGCCCCGCTGCTTCCAGCGCCTCGGCGGCTCCCCTGGCTGGGGGGGGAGCGCTGAGGGTGACTCCTACCAAGGATCGGGACCCATCCCCCACTGGGAGAGCCCCTTCCTGGCTCACCCTTCCCCAGGCAAGAGCAGGTAGCGCAGGGTGCTGCCCCTCAGAGAAGGCAGGATCAGGCCAGCTCTCGGGAGTGCTGAGCGGCTGGGGGTGCGCAGCACTGCAGGGGGCCTGGCCAGAGTGACCCTGTCACCCCCAGGGAGCCCGCTGCGGGGCCAGAGATGCAGCACTGGGCAGTCCAGGGCCAAGGGGGTTGGGGTCAGGCAGGGCCCCTCAGGCCCATGTTGGAACATGAGGGGCTGGGTGCTGGCCTCTGGGTTGTACCTGGGGCCTGTCTGCCCACCCCAGGGATCATCAGCTGCTCCCCACAGTGGCCTCACTTGGACTGGTCTGTGTCCTAGTCATTTCCCTTGCTCCCCAGTCCCTGCCTCAGAGACCCTGGGTGGGCTGTCATGTAGCTGGGAGGGTCGGGGTTGGTTTATGGGGGGTGGGAGGCTCTGCCTAGCACCCGATCACTGCAGGGGGGGGTAGGGTTTACAAGACTAGTCCCTCCGTAGATTGGCGGAACAGGGTGTATGGCCATGCAGGTGAGCTGCCCTGGTCAGGTTTGGGGGCTAAGAATTGACCAGTCTGTTGCTTGACTTCAGTGGGGTTGTTGCTTCAGGAAGAAGCGCTGAACCTGGCCTAGGGGTGAAACTCTTCTTGCTGGCTGTTGGAGGATCAGAAAGTCCCACTGTGCTTATATCTATTTCCAGCTGTGAGATACACCAGCAATAACCCAACCTATCTGACTGCTTTAGTCAGTGGGAACATCCCATAGCTGGCTGCAGTTGGGAGCCTGGGGCCCTAGCCAATCAGAAACCATGACATTCCCAGCTCATTGTCTAAACTATTGCTGAGGTGAAGAAACCTTCGCAACTTGTATGGGCTGTTATCTAACAGGTTGAACTCCAGGTGGCCACTCCACTTCCTCTGGGATCCCAGTCCTACTGCCCATAATTTGCTCCATAGCTATCCTGAAATCAGGTTCTGCTGTTGGTTCCACAAAAGTGCAATCTCTCATGTACTCTGTCCGCTTGTCTGCTTCCTGAAATCAAATATGTGTAAAATATCTGAGATCTCTGATCAATCAAACCGTAGAGGGGTAGTCAGTGCATCTCCAGGAAGAGACTGAGGGAGACAGGGAAAGAATTGAATTTAAATAAAAGGCTTTCTTGTAAAATGCGGAGGCACTAAGAGATCCCAAGCCATTCAGTTTCTGGGTGCTGGGTAAGAACAGCTTGAGTGCGGGTGCAACCCCCTCTCCTCTGTGCTCAGACCCCTGCCGTTCAGTGGGATGGCTGCCATACTTTCTCCATGCTTTCGGGGGTGGGATGCGTGCTGAAGTGTGGAGTACCTGCTGCACAGAATCCCCATCTGAGCCGCTGCGGGGGAGCTGTGTTCACACAGCCCCTGTGATCTTTGCTCTGCTCTCAGGCCACTGGGGTGCATGAGGAGGGAGGGCTCTGTGGGTAGGATCAGCTAATGAATCATGCAGAAGGAAAGCACTCCCTGCACTAGTTCGTTCCTACGGGAGCCAGGTGGCTGGAAGCTGCCTTTGCAATGGCCCTGTGTCACAGAGTCACCGGGCAATGCTCTGGAACTGCTCCCCACCAAGCCAATCAGGACTTTGGGGAGCCTCTTCTCCCTTGGAGCAGACTTGTTCAGGGCAAGAAGCTCACACGTCTTCACCTCCTGGGTCTCTCCTTGGAGCATTTAGCACCTTCTGCCCCTCCGTGCGCTTCCCACAGCGAGTCTGCCCCAGCAGGGTCCTGGGGAAGCCACAGGGTCCTGCACCGCCTCTTTGCAGTCAGACATGACTCTCAGTCAGATAGTAACACAGAGGTTTATTCGATGACAGGAACAGGGTCTAAAACAGAGCTTGTAGGTACAGCGAACCGGACCCCTCAGGCGGGTCCATTCTGGGGGGCAGTGAGCCAGACCCCCACATCTGCACTTCACTCCTCGTCCCCAGCTAGCTCCAGACTAACCACCCCCTCCAGCCCCTCCTCTTTGCTCAGCTCCTTTCCCGGGCCAGGAGGTCACCTGATCCCTTTGTCTCCAACACCTTCAGCTGGCACCTTTGCAGAGGAGGGGCCCAGGCCATCAGTTGCTAGGAGACAGAGTGCCAGGCATTTAGGTGCACTGGCCCTTTGCTCTGCCAGATACTTAAGAACTGCCATAGGGACACTGAGGCACCAACACAGTATTCATAGAAAACATTAAGAACATTCCTAGTTTATCACACCCTGTGGCGGGCAGCCCTGCTCCATTCCCACACAGCTCCATTAGTGGCTCGCTGGTGTGGCAAGGAAGCCCACAGGAGCTGTCAGGCACGGCTCAGGTGTTAAACGGGGGCCCAGAGGCATTGGTATTCTTCCACAGCCCACCCTTTTGTGGTGCCAAAATGAGATGCCTGTCAGGAGATCGTGCTGACATTTAAAATATGGTCACATGGGCTCTGCTGGGCCGGGGGCTGGGGGGAAGGATAAGTGGTGCTGACTGCCCATGGTGCTTACCGTGCCAACAGGAGCGGTCACCTACAATCATTTGTGTAGCTAAAGCTTCAGAACAGGATCCTCTCCTTCCGTCTGGGTATTGATCAGCAGTGAAACAAGTAATCGCTATGCGGACACTTAACCTGGGCAGTTGAATTAATACCCCTGGGCTGAATGAGGCAGTTTCACCCTCAGAGCTATTCCAGGCTCTCTACAGATTCAGGCAGGCATTGCAGCATTTGTTTGTACTTGGGCCGTGTTCTGACAGGTTTCTCCACAACCTTAAGGGCTGGAGATCTGCACTGTGTTTTAGAAAGAAAGCTGAGGTCCTGGAGCACAGGATGAGCACTGCCAAACCCTCCCATTTTGAGTCTGGAAGATCAGTCCCGGGATGATGTAGCGTGTACAGCTGCTCAGGAGTTTTTTAACATTGTTTTTCATTGGAAAATGCAGATTGGTTCAAAGTGGCACTTTTTGTGGGTAACGTACCAGTTTTTATGATTATTTTGTAGAGAACGATTTGAGGTCCAGGATGGAATTTCTGGTCAAAATGAGAGACACTCACACAGTGACTGTTGGCTATTCTGGGATCTTGATCTTTTTTTTAGTGAACAGTTCAAAAGGTCTCTGTTCCGTCCTGGTGCAGAACAGGCTAGTTTTGAAATAACATTTTAACAAAACCATTTCCTGCAATGTTCGAGCTGGGCAGGAAATGAATGATGCTCTGCAACATAAGGAACGAGGTGGTCAGAAAACAGGGCCCATCTCAAGTCAAAAACAAGTGTGATCCAGGGATGTATCAGGCAAGATATTTCCAGTGGCGATAGGCAAGTATGAATGCTGTTGTATCAGGCACCGGTGAGACCTCTTCTGGAAGAGTGTGTACTGTTCTGGTCACTCACATTCAAGACAGATGAATTCAGACTGGAGCAGGTGCTGAGGATGATTGCTAAGAGGATCAGGGGAAGGAAGAGCCTTCTTTTAGGAATGGAGAATGAAAGATCTTGGTTCATCCTGCTCAGGCTGAGAGGGGATCTGCCTGCTCCCGATAAATACACCAGGGAGCGAGAAGAGCTGCTGAAGCTAGAAGACAGTGTTGGCACAAGGACACAGGAATACGTTTGGGCTGGAGATGCTAAGAAGATTTCTAACCTCAGAGGAGTGAAGTTCTGGGCCAGCCACCCAATAGGAGTAGTGGGGGACAAACACCCTACCTAGTTTGAAGCTGGAACTTGGTAAATTTATTAAAGGGATTATATAACGGGATTGTCTGAAATAGCCAGGGACTGGACTCCATGGCCAGCAGGTCCTTTCCAGTCTTGTGACCGGTGTTCCTAAATCCGCCTGCGGGCCCATGTTCCTATCAGGCTGGGAGCTATGTCTGCTTCTGTATCCAAGTGATGCGGGAACCTGTCAGTGACTCCAAAGCCCGGGGGAGGGCTGCAGTCCCATGGGGTCTGGGAATCCAGGGCTCCCTTTGCTGTTAGTAGCTTTAGATCCAGCCCAGAGAGGAGGGAAGGCAGCAGGTGTCTGAACAGACTCTATCAGCACCTGCTCTCAGGTGGCTTAGCTAGCGCTGCCCCATGTTCATAGAGCGGGATGTAGACCTGCTGAGGCTGCTCAAGGCTGGGAAAAGTGGAGCACAAAAGCTATAAATAGTGCAGGAGCCTACTTTAACTCTCTGTTAAACAGCAGCCTCTTTCTCCCACTCGCCTAGGGAATCCACCTCCGCTGGGCAGAGAGGAGGGGGCCATTCTGGAGCACTCTCCTCTTTCTCTTCTTGCCCAGCCTGGGGATCATTTGTGCTTGTATCCAATTCCGTTCCCTAGCTTGGGGAGGGCAGACTCAGAGCAGCCATATCTCTCCCTCCCTCTCCCCAGCAGGTGCCGTTTGCTGCCCGCTCCCTGGCTTTGGCAGTGCGCTGTCTCACATCATAAACTATCTAAAAGTGGACTGGCCTCCAGAGTGGGGACTGAAACAGGCATGACACCCGGCCATCCTCAGGCAGTACCGGGGGGGAGGGTTTGTCTGAGGGGTGTCTGGAGTGTCCAAAGTGCCATACGAGTCTGCACCTCCCCTGAAGTAGCTGGCCAGGACCCTGCCTTCAGCCTGTGGAAGCTGCCCCGGCCCCTGGGCTTTCGGGACTGTGCTGGAGCAAGTTTTGGCAGTTCAGCATGTGGGCTGGTGCCGTGCACACACGCCAGAAAGGGGAGCTTTGCTCCCACTTGAGTCTTATGTGCTGTCAATGTGTCCGCGGGCTCTGGGGTCCCCTGCACACCCCAGCAGCCCTGCCCTGTGAGTCTCTTGTTTGGTAAGCAAGCCGAGCTCCCCACTCAGAAGCAATCAGTGGCCCTCTCTCTTCCTCGCGTCACGGCAGCCAGGCTGTGGGCTCCCTGTCCCACTCTGTCTCCTGTTAGCTGGTGTTTTTAATGCCCGGCTGGCCACGAGGAGCCACTGGCCCCCAAAGCTCCCTGTGCTCCACATGCACCCAGCATCTCCTCTCCTATAGCACGGAGAAGTGATTGCCTAGACGTGGTGAGTGCTCAGACTACAGCTGGGCCCTGCCAGGGAATGCGTGGACTGGGCCGTTGTGCCCGGTGGCATCCCACAGCTGGGCCCAGGCAGAGCGGCCAGCCGAGGAGAGCAGGAAAGCTCTCCTCAGCATGGCAGCCTCTAATGCTGGGTGCGTGGGGAATTCAGCTGGGCTCCCCACCAGGCTGGTGCAGGCAGGGGAAGCACCTGGGACAAGCTCAGTGCTACTAGAGGAAACACAGGGGAGTGAGCAAAGCCCAGAACCCTGCAGCCATCTGCTGCCCCCCATCGCTGCCCAGGCTAGGGAAAGAGGCTGCCTTTCAGGATGCAGGCAGTGGGGGCAGGGGCCAGACCCTTACCCTGCAGCGAAGCTCTTCCCTGCCTGGGGCAGCTCTGCTGGGGGGAGATAGTGATCTCACTGAGCGATCCCTACATGTCCTCCTCCTGGGCAAGGGACGGGGTTTCCTGAGCTCCCAGGCCAGTGCTGGGGATGTGGGGGGAAGAGTCCCCTGGTTGCTGAGGCGGCTTGTTAACCCCGGTGACATTCCTCGCTGCTCTTCAGGATTTCTTCTCCCGGTGAATGATTTCACATCACTTCAGCAGCCCCGGAGCTGCCAAAACCTGCTGAGAGCCTGGACTCCCGTCCAGCTTCACTGAGTCCTGCCAGCTTTTACTGGCCAGGAGCTCAGACAAGGCTGGGCTTTGGGAAGGTGGAAAAGTCCCTTCCAGTGCCTGGGGGGCAGCAACTTTCCCATCCTCATGTCCCAGTCCTGGGACCAGGGGCGGCTCCAGGCACCAGCACGTCAAGCGCGTGCCTGGGGTGGCAAGCCACGGGGGGCGCTCTGCCAGTCGCTGCGAGGGGCAGCAGCTTTCCCATTCTCGTGTCCCAATCCTGGGACTCAGCGTCGAGCCCAGCAGTGGTGTGGCTAGAGCAGGGGGTTGGGCGCCAGGAGCTGACCCTGCTGTTGCCTGTGGGCATGACATGGGCAGGTCCTGTGATCTGATTGCCAAAGGGGCCAGGCCCCTGCAGCTCCCAGTGCTGGGTGTGCAGCCCCTCTGGAAACCTGCCTGCTCTGTGCCTCCATGTCCTCATCTGTGAAATGGGGGTTAAGGCCATGTAAGGTCAGGATGAAAGGGACCGGGCCAGGGCAGCCCAGCAGCCCCTGTAGAGTTCGAGGGTGACCGAAGTCTGAGCGGTGACAGTCCTGCTGTGGCTTCTGACCCATCCCCTCCCACCCTGGGCTGTTGTCTCAGTCTGAGCAGCTGGGTTTCGGCCATGTCCCTGGAGACCGTGCTGCAGCCTAATGGAGCTCTGGCTTCGGGCGCGGTTGCTGGAGGTGCCAAGCAGAGCCAGGGCAGAGTCTGCCCAACGGTGAAATGGGCTGTTTATGGAGCTGTGTAGAAGCAGAGGCTGCTGCATCAGAGCAGAGGCTGCAGCTGTGGAGACAGCAGCCTCTTGCACACCAGCCCTGAATGAGAGCCGCTCTCCACAGACCGGCTAGAGAGCCCTGGAGGCACCTGTGAGCAGCTCTCACTGACCCATGCCCAGCGCCGCATAGACCCAGGCTGGGTTTCACCCCAGAGAATTGAGCAGGCCATGGATGTGGCCTGGAGCCACCCAGTGGGACCACGCCAGGCATGGGCTGAGTCACCAGGGTGCCTGGCTTATTGATGCTCCTCTGCACCATGTTCTCTTCAGCTGGTGGGGTGGCAGTGCCAGGGGAGGGGATTGCAAATTGGGGCTGGGGAGGGGGGAGGCTGGTGATCTTTCTGCAGGGCCCCAGCCAGATCATCTTCTTTCAGCAAAAGCCACTGTCTTCCACTGTGCAAAGGCAGCAAGGGTGCGTCTGCCAGAGGAAGCCTCTGCATCCCCCGAGCTGTGACGTGCTGGTGCCCTGTCGGAGGGGATGCACATTAGTGCACCTTAGTAATGCTCACGGGGGCATTTCAGTACCTGGTCTGGTTTCAGTTCTTCATCCTCCCTGCGGGGTCCTGCCCACCTCTGCTCCATCTTCCTCTGCCCAAAGCACCTGCGAACCACACACTCAGTTAGCCCGGGTCAGCCTCCATGCTGCTCGTGGGCTGGAGCCCCTTCCTAGACTTGGTCTGCTACGCCTGCACCCCCTCCCGTCAGTCCCCCACTGAACGCATCCCAAGCGCCAGCCCTGCCTCCCCACCTCCATCCCAGCACTCCAGAGGGAAAAAACAATCCCCACACCAAGGGGTCACATGTTCCAGGCCACAGCTTGGGTGCTTGCTCTTCATAGCACCCCGGCAGCTTGCCATGGCCCCCTCTGAGGATACCAGTCACCTAGGAAATGCTCTGTGATCTCTTGGCAGTGCAGAGAGCCCTCTGATACAGCGCTGGGCCAGGAGCCATGCTTCCCAGCAGACAGCCGTGACATGCAGCGGGATTAAAGATAATGGATAACTGGCCTCTCCTGCCTTCAGATCACTCTGGCTTGGGCTTGGGCTGGCCGCCTCTGCTGGGAGCTGACTGCTCCGTGACAAGGAGGAAACCGACTCCCATTAATAATTTAGCACCACCATCTCTGTGGATGGCAATGGGCACCTGCTGAGCCGGGTGGTGCCAGCTCCCTGCCAGCCTGATGAATGTGAATTGACCATGCAGGAAGAGCAGCTGAACTGCTTCCCAGAGGTCTGGGTTTGTGCTTAGATCAATGCAGAGGTCTTGCCAGATAAAACAATTAAATGACACTTCCCGGGTTTTATTCGATACTTTTGCCAAGACGTAAGTGCACAGCTCACAAAGTCTAAAATGCTGGATTGATTTTACTCTCTCAAAGTGGAGCAATTAAGTAGACCCGGTCGGTGAGCTCTGTAACCTCAGCGACATGATTAGCTCCCCTTCCTCTGCCAATAGACCCAAGGCAGCGACTAGGAGATTTCCTATTGACAGCTGGATTCCAGAGACAAGCAGCTAATGTAATTAACTAACTTCCTTTACTACCTTGGCTATTGCACCTGGGAGCCCCTGCAGGCCATGCTGATCCAGCACACAGGCTGGGGGTGGAGGAAGCCACTTCTCCCAGACTCGTGGGATGCCCCAGTTGCCAGCCCGCCGCCTCGTCCCTGAGAAATACACTCCCAAGGTTGCGCAAAGAGGCTTCACCAGCCAGCAGGGTTCCCATCCAGCGCAGCCATGCCAGGCATGTCACATGCCTCTAACCGCAGATGAGACCCTGACTGGCTCCTCCAGGGTGTGACCAGTAGCCTGGCCTGGTCTTGCCTCCCCCTGCGTGAGCTGCACCGACCAGGTCTCAGCTGGGAGGCTCCACCATTTGGAGCTGCGCTGAGCAGGCCTTGGCTGGGGTGCACCCTGCCTGGCCCTGGAAGTTGTCCCTGCTGGCTGAGCTGGCAGAAGCTGGACTGTTCGGGTCTTGGCCAGAAGTTGTCCTTTTGGCCAAGTCGTTGTAACAAAACAGAGGGACCCCTAGATCTGCATCCATCTAGCCCAGCAGTGGCCAGCACCAGCTGCAGGAACCTTGTGCCCATAGGGGAAATTTCATCATGACCCTGGGCACTAAGTGGTTGGTTTGTGCCCTGAAAAATGAAGGTTTAAATCCTTTTGTCTTTTTTTTCAGTCTTCTGTAGTATAATTGTGGATGTTCTTGCTGTCCACAGAAAACTCTAATCCATTTATTTGAATCCTGCTGAGATCTTGGCCTCTTGATAGCTTGGGGCAATGAGTTCCACAGACTAACAACTGTGCCATGTTTGAAAATGTATTTGCTTCTATCTATTTTTTTTGGTTGCCTTTCAATTGAATTGACCCCCTTACTCTTTCATTAACAGGTGCATCCAATTTCCCTTCACTGGGCTATTCTCTATTTAGCACAACACTGTTGATAGCAAAGTATATTTATGTCAGATTCGCATCCACACCTTATGTATTTTCTACATTAGTTACCAGGTTTGTCTTCCTATGGGCATTTCTCTGACTCTCGCCACATTACTGCCTAAGCAGTAGGGGTCTTTTGGGTTTCAGGCCCTCACATGTAAATGACCCAGACTGAGGTTTGACAGGGAGGAGCCAATTGCTCTAATGAAAACAAGAACCAGACACTGGACCTTCCATGGGACTCCTAGAGGATCACTTGTTTTTCCACTTCCATTCACCTTCTGCCTCCCGCGAGTGCAATCTGAGATAGAGGTAGCAAAACCCTGCATGGTGGATTAGATTCATGCCAGTTCTCTCCCGGAAGGCACCAGAAATCTTACTTATCCAAACCAGCTAGTTCCATGCTGCTGCCGGTTTCACAAGACAGCCTTTTCTGTGTCTTTTTCAATGACCCTGATCCAGATCTCTCCCTCGCCCTTCTCCATGGCCCCAAATTTCCACGCGGTATTAACATGCACAGCGAGTGCTGCACCAGAGCTGTCTATTTAATGACTCCACGTCAATGCACCCATACCCTTCCCAATTCCCATCAGCCTCTTTAATCCACCTCATTAGCCAGAAATACAATACCCGAGCGGTGTTTTTGAAAGATCTGTGTTAAGACAGCAGAAACCAAATAGCCAGTGACTGCGGAATATTGATTCATTACCAATCCTGGTCAAAATAGCTATTTCCCTGCTTCAAGCGTAGCGTGTCAATAACCTTCAGTACTTCCCAGAACACACGGAAGGTAATGCCATTTAATTTGCTGTTATACTTGGAGCAGTGACTCTAATTATGGCATTATGGGGTTCAAAGTCTGCCTCTCTGTGACTCCTGAACATGCAAGATGCTCCAGCAGATGTGTGTGTTAGAAGATGGGTTTCCTAGCAGGCAGGGCTGCATGCTCAGCCTGCTTGCGCTTTCTGACTTCAGCATTACCAGTAACAAGGACTGCACAATTCGGACTTGATGCAATGTTCTGTGGATGGCGTTTGAGTCGAAGTGGAATCCGGGTGACTGTGTTGGCTCTGCGGGCGCAGTGCTTGGGTTTCCTGCTTGTGCCAGCAGGTGGGCTCTGAATCCATGCAGGGAGCCAGCCTGTTGAGTCAGAAGGTGCATTGTTACATGGTCACAGTTGGCACTACCCAGAGCTGTGTAACATTGGCATCCTGTTCCTGACAGCAGATTCCATCTAGAGTCTTTATTCAGCCACATATGCCTGAATACCTAGGGACCCATGTCTGACTTCAGGACTTGCTGCACCAGAATAGACCGGTGGGCCCTCAAGCCCTGTGTCCATGGTGCCTCTGGTCCAGCAACCTCTCCCTAAGAGGGACTCCTGCTTGGACGCTCACTGGCTGATGGACAAATACCCATCCTCCCCCAGGAACACACCAAGGAGACCAGTACCCATGGCGGGTGCAGATGTGGCTGGAGCTCTGCCTCAGCTGTGCTAATGACGATGTGGACAGACCTCAGCAACCTGCAGGATGCTCCTGGACACACTGTGCAAGGGTTCCATTGTGACGGCCACGTTAGGGACATAGGAGCTGTAGCTGCCCTTTGGGGAGGGCAAGGCGCTCCCCCCCCCCCGCGCGCACCCATTGCTGTCTGGGCAAGTCACAGTTAACACCAAAGCTCTGTCTCCTTGGTGACAGGCATACCTGGGGACTTCCTTCCATGCGTCTCCCCACCACCACCGCCATGTGCATTTGTTTGTGCTGGAACATTACTTGGAGTGGATAACTTCTCTCTTAAATGAGCTTTTAATTAGGGAATAATTACAGCAGCTGTAGCTTATTATGTGGTTTTTAATATTATTATTGTCCATGTTTGTTTCACCTACAAAATACTGCTCAGAAATGGGGGGAGGTTGGCCCTTCGAAATGGGGTGGGGCAGGCGGAGGGCGAGCTCCATGCTGCCCCCCAGCACGCAGTCTCGTCGTCCCTTGTTCCCTGTAACGGAGCAGACAGCCCTCGGGGTTTGGTGCCCAGATCTGTAGGCTCCTGATGGGGCTGAGAGCAAAGGGAATCTCCCAGCTGTTAGCCCAATGATGACGAGGCAAACGGCGGCGGCTGCTCTCCTACCCCCAGCACCCAAACCACTGGGAAGCAGAGACCCTCCTTGTTGCCGGCCACGTCCCCACCATGGGGTTCTGGCTGGGCAAAGCGCCTGTGGGCCTTGCCCAGCACTCAAGGGATTCCCATGGTGCCCTGAGGCTATCATTGGGCAGGGCTGCCCAAAGGATTCAGGGGGCCTGGGGCAAAGCAATTTTGGGGGCCCCTTCCATTAAAAAAAAGTTGGAATACTATATTCTCATGGGATGCCCTGTGGAGTCTGGGGCAAATTGCCCCACTTCCCGCTCCCCTCAGGTGGCCCTGTGTTGGGCCCGGTCTCTTATTCCTGGGGAGCATGTGCAATAGAGACCTGTCTGTGCTGGCAGGATGGAGCAGGAGCTGGGGCGGAAGGAGATTTCATGAGTCTTCTCTTCTCCATTTCCATGGTTTTGTATGATGGGCCATGGTTGGCTGGGACTGTTGTGATCTGGTGACTGAGGGAAAGAGCGGGTCAGATCTGTAGTGAAAAGTTTGTTCCGTTCATTTCACCCTGGTTCCAAACTACCCACAGTTGGTCCTGAGTTTTCCTCTTTCATTTGCTCTTCCGTAAATATTTTGCATGAGCCACTTTGAGCCAGTGGATTGTTTGTAGCCTTGTGACACGGAGTATTTGCTGCTGTTTGAACCGCGTGATTGGCCATGTCAGTCCTGTGGCTGGCGTTGTTCCTGCTCCCTCGTGGATAACCTCTGTGAACTGGAAAAGGGACATCTGTTTATAAAGTGTCCATGAGCCTTTGTCTGATGAGTGTTTATGTGACTAGTAAAAAGCTTTCCAGCCCCCGCTAGGAGCCCATGTTGATGCTGCTCCTATTGGTTTCTGACAAGTTATGATGGGTGCGAAGCTCACCCACTCCAGCATTGGAGAGAGAGAGGGTGGCACATGCCCGGGAATCTGTGGTGGTTTTGTTTATAGGATATTCACGCATGGGAACGTCCCGGCCGGACTCCTCCAGCCCAGGTTAGGTACCACTCAGTGGTAAAGGTGGGAACAGCTCTTTGGGTGAGGGACAGGTCACAGGCCAGTAGAGCAGGGTTTAGGAGAGGGGGATTGTACAGAGCCTGCGGAGCAGAAAGGAGACAAATTGCTGGAGATTTTACTGGGCCTCTCAGCAGATCAAAAAGGGGGCAGAGAGATGTGTCCAGGGAACACTCCAATTGCTGAGGCTGGGAGCCCCTTTTCTCACTCCTGCAGATGGGGCCGTGCCTTCCAGAAGCTAAAATCAGTGTATGTGTTTGTCCGTCATACCCCAGGGGTTAAGTCTCACTCCAGTGCTCGTCCTGCCTTAGCTGCTGGGAGCAGACACAGCAGCAGCACACTAAGCCAAGCAAAATCCGAGGCCACGGGCAGCCTGGCCATAGGGGCCCCATAGCCATGCACAGGCACCCTGGATGCCCTTGGGAGCTGCCCATCCTTCGGCTGGCAGCTCTGACATCTGCAGGGCTCAGTGACATTCATTCCGACACCGACCTTGTGAACTTGAATTGATTCCTGGTTTTAGTGCTTCAAATCTGACAGTAGCCTAATTAGGAGCACGTGGTCTCCCAGCCGAGCAGAGCCCCTGGGGACGGGAACGCCCCTCGTTATTGTCATTGGGCTGTTTGGTTAACGAAGGTAATCTGCCAGGGCTGGCAGTGCAGGGAGTGAATGCCCCATGACAAGCCGTGCCCAGCAGCTCTCTTTGAAACCGTTACTCAGATCAGCGTCTGCCTGCCTGTCTGGGCTGGCTTTGAATTCTCTCCCTCTGCCCCAGGCGCCAGCTCTGGGCTGTGGCCTCTTACACAGCGCTGTGTGTATTGTCCAGGACTGCTCTTTCTTCCATGAGCGTCGACTGGGAATTGTTTTCCTCCTTGCTGGGAAGCCATGAAGATGGGGGAAGCTGCACAGGGATAGGACGTTTCCTTGTGCCAGGGCTTGGGCCCACCGCTGGGAAACGCTGTTAAGAGAAAACGGACCCAGTGCAATGGGGCAGTCACAGTACCAGGCAGTCACAGTGCCAGGCAGCCCTAGAGACTCCCCCTACTCACCCTAGCACAGCTACAGTGCAGGGGTCCCAAAGGCTGCCCAGCTGGGGACACTGTCTGGAGCCAGGAGGCCATTGCTGAGCCTGTCAGCGAGGCCAACCGGCCGTGCTGGGGAGCATGGGGCACAGCTATTCACCTCGGGGGCAGGGGGGCTGGCGCGGCTCATGGCTGCCTCAGGAGCTGGCCCCTCTCTTGGCTGGCAAGGCAGCAGGGAACATGCCGGCAACGGCTCAGCTGACCTATGAAACGAGGGCAGAAAGCCAGGCACTGCTCCATCCCCCCCAACCTGCTCTGCAGCAGCCGTCTCTGGCCACCCCAGCAGGCAGGTGCCAGGAGCATGCTAGCAATATGAGGCTTGTTGTTGGTGCTTCCCAATTCCAAAGGTTTCTGCTATTCTCTGCCATGCTGTAGCCCTCTGGCCCCCTTCCCCCAACTCCCCCTGCTGCTCAAATTAGGGTTCATTTGCTCCCCATCCTGCCACCCTAACAATGAACTGACCCAGTGCTTTCCTCCCCCGAGGAGGCTGTATCCCGTCCTGTCTGCTGCTGCAGCCAGCTCTGGTGTCCGTGTGTCTGGTGAACGTTTTCAGCAGAGTGTAGCTCACTCTGGTGCACCTGCCTGGGAGCCCTGGGATGGCTTAGCCTGGTGGTCCTGGCTCTGATTTGGTGCTGGCACCTCTTCCTACTGTGGCACTGAGCAGCAGCAGCAGTGCTCTGAAGGCAGCAGGGCCAGGAGCTCCCCAGGGAGCAGCATATGGATCAGCACAACAGCTGGACAGCAAGTTTATTAGTGACTTTGGGAGACCAAAACCTTCCCCTGCTGGCGAAAACAGAGCAATTCTGGGGGGAGCTGGATTGGCAGGCAAGGAAACGTTCCCATGGGAGCCCCAGAAGACAAACACTGCCCTTTCCAAGGGGCTTCTCAGCCACATGACTGCCCATGCGTCACTCGGAGTCCATCAGCTGCAAAACCGTAGGTCCTTGTGTAACCTGGTGCTCCCCAAAGCACGGCCTGCGCCAGCCAGGTTCATCTCCCCAGCCTGGCTCGCTGGAGCTGTCTCTGAGAAGGCTGGAGACAAAGGCTTGAGAGAGCCTCCCACAGGGAAGGGAGCCGACAGCAACAGGGAATGAAACTGAATTAGGGGATGATGCTGAGCCAAGGGAATGTGTCCCAGCCCTGGTTGCCCCCTGCTTGGCCTTCAGATGAAGCCTGACTTGTCCACGTTTTCCAGGGCATCTTTGGTGTGGGACATCCCCAGCCTGTGGCAGGTAGGAGGGTTCCTCTACTCTTGGTACTTAACTCTTTCTTCTTGACTCGATTCTGATGTGAATCAGGTCGTTCAACATGTGCCCCTCCCTGCACACCCCTGTGGCCAACTCCGGGCCTAACCCTTCCCTCCTGTGAGCGCTGCTGGCTTTGCAGCCCCACAGCCACGCATCGCCCCATGGCTGCTGCGACGGCCGCTAGAAATATGCAGATTAGCAGTTTGTTTGCAGGCCTGTGTTTTCCTAGACGGGAGTGTTAGCAATGCCTGTCCTTGGAACGCTGTCAGTACGGCTTGTGCAGTGTGATGTAACGTAAGCACAGCTGCCACCAGACACCCCGTTTCCAGGCTGGTTCTGCCTGCCAGGTTCCTCTTGCTGCTGCTGTGTTGTTTTGTCAGGTTCAGTTTAATTTCATGGTGACCAGCTGTTTAGAAAGAGCAGAATTAGGCGTGTGCACTGCATGAAGGACGTGGGCCCCATGGAAGAGAAGTTTATTGGCTCAAAGGACACTTAGAGATCTCCAGAGTATTGAAATGATTAAAAATGAATCAGCAACTAAGTTAATTACCGTGTTCGCACTGCTGGCATGCATCGAAATGTCTCTAATTATCTGTCTGTGAGCACGCTCGTAAATTCTTTGAACATAAACATTTATTAAAGAGAGTTAATCCTTTGGTAACAACTCCAACCTCTCTTAGCACAGAGGCCTGAGATTCTTAATCTAGAATCAGAGCCACAGCAAAGCCCTGGATCAGAACCTCCCTGCACATCCTAACCTGGATCTGGGCCTCAGCTCCACAGATGGGCCTTATGTCCACCATGGGTCAAACCAAAATCACAGTCCCCAAATCCTCCAACCTACAGGTGGATGAAACCTGGCTCACTTTATTCTATTATAAACCCACCCCACCCCCATTGGGAGGGCACTAAGACAGCACAGGTCTGTGCGCCCAGGAGTTTGGTAAGGTTGCATGTGTGAACACATCACAATTAGTCTCTAACTGCATGAACGCTTGCTATTTATTTATCAATTTCTGTATCGCAGGGTTCTGCTGGGAAAAGTTCTTCCCCCCCTCCCACCCACAGCTCAGACTTCCTGATGCCTGGCCCAGCACTGCTCAAACTGTCATTTAAAAAACCGAACAATGCTCCTTTGGGCAGAGTCTGAGTCATTGTATGGGAAATGTCAGCTTGAATGTCAGGTTCTGAATGACTGAAAACATGGGCATGGCCTGGCTGCTGTGACCCGGCCTTAGCGACTGTGGGAGGGGTCGGCGAGTGCACCGGCTGGGAAGCAGAGCTGATGCACCCAGCATGGCCCAATTTGAAGACAGCCCCTGTCGTGAAAGGTTAATAGAAAGCCCAGGTCTCTGTGTGGAGCTGTGGCCTTGAAAACTGAAGCAGAGAAGGCAGAGTGCACTGGAGAGCTAAGGGGGATGAGCGGGAGGGAGGCTGTTCGCTGTAACCGCTGGCTTGCTCACTGGGATCTTTCTCTCTTCAGGCCGTCCATCACTATTGCTTTCTGCCAGTGCAAGCTGCTGCGTGGAGCGTGGGAACGGGCATGCTCTCGCCTATGCAATAGCCTGGGCAAGGGGCACTTTTGTCACACTTGCAGTAGGGAATGATCTCCAGTTAACTCCAGTGATGTCTGTCTTTTCTCCCGCTGTGCGCGTGGGTACTACCCTGAGCAGCATTCATAGCAGTCTAGGTGCAGTGAGGCACAGGTACATTTCAGAAGGTGTTGTCGTCTCAGATATTAGTCTCCAGAGATCATATTTTGTCTTTTGTAGATTATTTCTTTTCCATGCAGGTTTTGCAAACTCCATCTCGTTCCTGCTGCCTCCCAGCCCTGGCTTTCAGAGGCCCAGCACCCCATGGTTGAGGTCTCAAGGGGATGTCAGCACATTCCTCATCTTGTATTGGGAAGAAATTGGTCTCTTCAGTACTAGCCCAGCTCCACTTGCCTGGAAGATCTTTAGACACCAGCAACGGAGCTGTGCCAGCAGCTGGAGGGGCAGGTCTCCACCAGGGGAGCTCACCTTCGGTGTTTTGCTAAACTGAACAGTTCGTTTTTATACCTGCATGTGGCTAAACCCCAGGATTACACACACTTCAGTCTATCGCCTCTGAGAAGAGTCAACTTCAGCCCTGTGAATCCTCTGTACACAACGAGCTACACGAGTAAATATTTACTCAAGAGCCTCCCCCAACTAGATTCTGCGTCGTTAGCCCCGCGGAAGGAAGCCGTGATGTAATGTGTCATTACAGGCATGTGCTTATCAGCAATGATTTTTTGTACAAGTTGATTCCTGGGAGGGTATTTCGCACATATTTGACATCCAAGCATTACAGCCAGCGAGAGAGCGTCTGTTTCTTTAATGTGGGAGTGTTGTACAGGCCACAGGGAGCCTGAAGGCAAATTAGAAAGAAATTAATAATTCAGGGTCTCAGAAGGGTGCTGCTAGGGAATTAACTCTTCCTGAGCTCTGCAGCCCATGTAATTAAAACAAAGCCAGTTTAACGAACATGAGGCTGACTTTTTCAATACCTGTAGTGACTGCCTCTTCTCTTCCCCTCGCAAATCCCAGGGCACGTCTCCAGTGGGGGAGGTGGCAATGCTGGAGTTAGATTGTGGCCATTGGGCTGCGTGACTGCAGCTGGCAAAGGGGTGTGTTCTCTCCGCTGCAGGGCAGGAGTTTGGGCTGCAGCATGGGGCAGTGATTGCTGTGCACAGTGCGTGCCCATTGCCCACTTGGAGGAGTTTGTAGATGTTAGAGTGTGGGGGAGTCTGGTCCTGCACCCCTCTTCCTGGGACTCAGTGACTCTCAGCCAGCCAGTAAAACAGAGGGTTTATTGGACAACCAGAATGCAGGTTACAGCAGAGCTTGGAGGCACAACCAAGCCCCCTCAATCAAGTCCTTCTGGGGGTTCAGGAAGCTTAGTCCCCAGCTTGGGATTCCCTGAATTCCAACCACCCAGCCCAAAACCGAAACTGAACTAACACCCTCCAGCCGCCCCCTTCCTTTGTCCAGCTTCCTAGGGAAAGGTGCTGACACCTCTTCCCCCCTACCTGGCTCAGGTTACAGGCTTAGATCCTGTCGCTCACCTAAAGACATCCCCGGCTCTCCTATCCCCCACACAGACCTGCATCACAGCAGATCATGGGAGGATCTGCCTGAGACAGGCCCAAGACGCATGCGTTTACTTTCTGGCCTGGGTGACCTAGCCGGGTGGAGCAGCGACTGTAAGGCAAGGAACGCTACCCCGTGAGTCTTTCGACACAAAGCTACTGCAGGAGCCTGATGGGTAAGTGACTTCCTAGCCGCTGACAGAAACAGCAGCCTTCATCTTGTGGGATGCTCCCCCGAGGGCCTGTGTTCCTAGCCTCCTGGCCCTGCCCCTTGGCCCAGCTCTCCCGAGTAGCACAAAGCAGCGAGCACTGACGCAATGCTGAAAGGAAGCAGTGCTGGTTCCACCTCCCCGTGCCCGTCCCCTCTTCTACCCGCAGCCAGTGAGCTGGACAGCAGTACTCTGCTGCCCAGAAGGGTGATGGGTCTGGTCTGAACCGCTGTGTGTTCGGATCCTGTGCAGTTGCAGCCTGGCTGTGGGGCTGCTGAAAGACAACCACGCAGCCCAGTGATGCTACCTGTGGGCAAACAGCAATGTTCATATCCGTATAGGCAGCCTGGCAAAATGCCCAGGACTCTGACACCCCAGTCCTGACAGTGCCCAAGTGGCAGCACACGCTGGGCTGCAACACCACGTGCCTAGCAAAAGCCACACAATAGGCAGGCTGCAAAAGCCTTGCTCGGAGCAGCTTGGCCAGGTTAGCAGCGTGGCTCAGGATGCAGGTTTGGGAGGGAACAGTAGGCAGCAGCTCTTCCTCCCAAGCCCACCTCCCCTTTCTCCAAGCGTGCCCAGCCCCTTGGGGACTGATGCTACAGGCTGTGTGAGCACCAGACTAAACAGCTGGAGACGTGCCATGCCTTGGTCCAAGGGGCTCCTGCCAGTGCTGGATGACAGCAAGCAGGAGCTGACGTTCTGGTGGCCTTAGACACACTAGGAATCAGCATTGTCTGGTGCATGAAAGACCAGACCCCATGGCAGATGGGTGCAGGGAGTTATTAATACTGCTTGAGGCTCTGACTTTCCATCAGCAAAGCCTGTTGTGCCGCCGTCATGGATAACGGTATCAGGCCACGGCTACGCTACAGCGGCGCAGCCATGCTGCCCTAGCTCTTCCACAGCAACGGCGGGGAGTTCTCCATTGCTCCCTGGCGCTGGTACCTAGGCAGGCAGAACCATTCGTCCGTTGTTTGCACCGGGGGTTAGGTCAGCCTGGCTGTGGTGCTCTGGGGGGGGGGATTTTTCACAGCCCAAGTGGCACCATTGTGTTGACTGCACTTTTACAGGGTATAAATGAGATGTCCCTGAGCCACGGTGCCAGGTCTGGCCCAAGCACGCGGCCTGGCTTCGTGATTTCTGGTAGGGTGTGTCCATGTTTGATATGCTCTCCTGATAATGCAGACATGGGATGTCTCACAGACATGGGATGTCTCACAGAGTGTGGGGGAATCCGGCCCTGCACCCCTCTTCCTGGGACTCACAGTGACTCTCAGTCAGCCAGTAAAACAGAAGGTTTATTGGACAACAGGAACGCAGGTTACAGCAGAGCTTGCAGGCACAGTCAGGACCCCTCCATCGAGTCCTTCTGGGCTTTCAGGGTGCTTGGATCCCAGCTAGGATTCTCTGAATTCCAACCACCCAGCCCAAAACCCAAACTGAACTCCTTCCCTCCTGCCGGCTCCTTCCTTTGTCTTCCTTCCAGGCAAAGGTGTTGACCTTTCCCCTCCCTTACCTAGCTCAGGTTACAGGCTCCAGTATCGTCCATCCCCTAAAGTCCTCCCCTGCTCTCCCATTCCCCACACAGACAGCCCCTACTCCTTCACAGGGTGTGATTATACAAACAGCAGCCCCCGTCTCAGGGCTTCCAGGGCTCAGCAGTGCCCCTGAGCACAACAGAAGGTGGCAGGGCACTGCAAGAGGCAGTCTGCCCACTATACGAGGGGCTCCAGCCATGCGCTGATGGACTGCCAGCCTGGCCGTAACCCGCATGGGGAGGCCGAGGAGCCAAGCTTGCTGCTGACAGGTAGATGTGGGATCTTACTCCCTGAGATCTGCATGGAATGCAGCGTCCCCTCTGCTTGCCAAGCCGAGAGAGAGAGAGTGGGGGGGGGTTAGGAGTCGGGTAGGAGCCTTTGAAACCCTGGGCCCCTCTCTGGCTGGAAGCAGTCCTCTTTAGCTCAACCTCAGGGCATGGGAAAGCCAGGAACCAAGACAGGCTGGGCCCTTTACCCCTCTGCTGTGGCCTAGATCTATCTTCCCTCTCCCATGGCTCGCTTCTCCACCAGCCCCCGCCAGGCTTCCCGGAGCAGGGCAGCGATGCATGGCTGGGCTGAGCTGGGCTGTAGTAACCAGCAGACACAATGTGTGTGTGCAGAGCTGGGGATATGGCAGTAGGGACCCCGACACACACCCCCGGCTCCTCTCTCAGTGGATCCAGAGCCTCTTGCTGAGGAACCCCTTTTTCAGGGCACTCTGTGAAACGAGCATGTGTGCTGGGCTGGGTCCTTTCCATGCGACTCCAGTCCCTGGCTGTGGAGAGACCGGGGATAGAGCAGCTGTTTTGATGGAGCCCCAGAGACTGCAGAGAATTGCCGTGTGGTGGATGCGTAGGGAATTATCCCATCCTGCTGAGTCACCTGTTCGGCTTTTCATTCCTTCAGCCTCCTTTCCCGCGTGCCCCCATGCAGGAGGCAGAGCTGCGTGAACACTGTTTAGCCTGCGTGATCGAATATACCAGCTTTAGTGTCTGTTTTCCGTAGAAGGTAATAAATAGAATCTACTTGTGCTGTCATCTGTGCAGTGCAGTGAAGCAGGCGTGTTCCCGGCTAGCAGACACCTCAGACCTGTTAGCAGGTATTGAGCCTGTGTGGACTCTTTAAGGCAGGTGGCTCTTACCCCACCTGGTTGTAAGGGGGAAGTGGAGTCTCTCTCTAGAAGTAGAGGACCTAGAGCATTCCTAGCAAGGAACCCTAAGAGCAGCCAAGCCTGAGGAGGAGTGTGAGTTGACTTGTTCATAAAGCCATGCCCCAGGAGGGGGTTGAGCCCTTCACTCTGTGCAGTGCGTGACTTTCTTCTAGAGCAGGTTGAGAAGGTGCCTGTCCATGAGCCCTGAGTCTGGCTTGTCCATGCAATATGTTGGGTTTTGTTGGGTTGCACAATGCAGTCTGGGGCAGGGGCTCCTGACAGCTGTTTTGGGGCCACTAAGGGTGAAATCTTGGCCCCAATGAGTTCAGTGTAGACTCTCGTCCACCCCAGGTATTTTCACCAGGGGCAGCTTCTCTCTGATTACTCTTAACTGGGCTGGAGGATGTCTCTTCTGCTTATTTCAGTAACTTGGCCAAACACAGTCCTGATATCTCAAAGCTTGAAGTGAGCTTTGCTGCTCATGTCTGGTACCAAAAGGTCTTAGAAGCTTTGTAACTATCATAAAAAAAATCTCTTGTTCAAGAGGAATTAGTGCTGCACCTGCTGCCAGATTTGTGTGTCTAATCAGCCCTTTAGCCAGTGTTAGAAAATTCCCCCCCCCCCCCCCCCCAGGTTAGTAACAAACCCAAGAGGAAAACTCCTTGGGCTTTTCCCCATGTGCCCCCTGCAGTCGGTGGGTCGGTGTGATTGAACGGCTGCTGTAACACCTCGAGTGCTGGGGCTGGAGGCACAGCTGGGGCCATGCTAGGAGGAAGGCACGAGAGATCGAAGTGAAGGGGCAGTGCTGGGCAGCGCCAGCAAGTGGGCTTTCAGGAAGCTGAGACGTTCAGGCTGGAGGGGAGCCCATCAAGCAGCTGGTCCCTGCCTCTGCTCTTTGAGAACCTCCAATCTCTGGAAGAGGCCTGTCTGGCTGTGACTGGGTGATCTCGGGTGATACCTCGGTGTGTTGTGGTTGTCAGTGCTGTTCCTTATTCCCAGATCCAGTCCTCAAGTGCATGCACCCTGTGAGGCCAGGAGCCCGCTGCTTCCCCTGCCAGGACCCAGTGTGTGCAGACTTGGGATGTCTCTGCACAGGCAGGCATGGGGAAACGCGTGCACGCAGCATGTGTTCTAACCGTGTGTGGCACATCCACAACGTGGATTCACAGTAGCCTAGACAGAGAGTTTGATTGGCCTGGACAGCGCTGGTACTTCAGACACTTTAAAATACCTCTGGGGGGCTGCGTTTTAGCCTCTTGGGAAGAATGATGAGAAGCAAATGAAGCAGAATGTCTGGAGATGCTGAAAAGCAGGTGCCAGGAGTAGCAAATAAGCTGCGTTAGCAACACTAATGCTGGGTAAATACACCAGGAATATTCCCACCATTAAAACAATGCAGTGGCTTGTGCTGCGTTCATGGCCTTGCATGTTCACTTTCCATGAGCACTCTAGCAAAGTGGTTTGCTGTCAGCAGCAGTCAGGGACACAGTAGGTGTAGAGCGAATGCTCCCAGAGCCCTGCTGGATTTCATAAATCAGGTGTTTGATGCAGAAGCTGAATGGTGGCAGTTCTGCTAACACAGTCACAGCAGAGAGGCAGCATCTTGTGACCCGTGTGTCCCTTCACAGCCCAGAATGTGGCTAGCTAATACTTAGAACTACCCTTGTGAGCTTAGGTGACGATTAACTGGCACCGTTGGGTGCTTTATAACGTGAGCAAACCAGAGACTGCAGGAAAGGACTTGTGAAAAGAGGAAAAAGTCGGGGAAAGGGAACAAGCTATTCACTCGGGAGGGGCCTGGACTAGAGGTGTCTAAATGGCTCAAACCTCTTGGCAGGACACTTGGGCCCCAGGGGAAACATTTCATCCTACAGCGCTGTGGCTCCTCTCCGGGTGTCTTCGACCTTTTCCGGCGGCACTGCTGGGGCTGGACGACGGCCCCTCGCCTCTCAAATCGGCTCCAAGGTGGATCACGGTGCCACACTTGCTGCTGTGCTGCTTGAAGTGTTCGTTTATGTTTCAGTCCTTCCTCTTCCAGGCCCATCCCCCTGGCACTTGTGCACCTGCTGTCCCAGAGATTTTGGGGTGTTTGAGGCTCCTGGAGAGGCGTCTGATTGGACCTGGACATTTCCATGGTGACAGTTACATACAGCTCCACAATTGACGCATAATTGTACTTGGGCCTAACTTTCCACAGGAGCAGCTGAACTCAGGATCTCCACCCCTCCCCGGCCAGTTCTGAACTCCTTAGGAACCTGCACAGGCCATCACTGCTGCACCCTCCTGCCTTCAGTCTCCAGCAGCCCAGCTGGCACAGGGAGGGCAGCCAGAGCAGGATCGGACCCATTGCTCTTGGCTAGTGCATTGACCTAAGTGAGAACCATGAGAAACCTTTCCCTGGGGCTGCCCTTGACTGCAGGGTCTGGCAGGAGCAGCATCTTTTGAACATTCTCCCTGCGCTCCAGCCTCAGTCCGGAGCAATAGCCCATGAAGAGGAAAGCAGCTCCCTGGCCACGTCTCGTGGTAGAACCTTTTATCCCAACCTGTCCTGCTTCACAAACCGCAGGTTCAGCCTCTCCTGCTCTCCTTCCCTTGCGCAGCCCCCTGCCTGGCTAATGCATCTCCCTGATTACTCTCCTCAGAGTCGTTAGGACATAACCACGTTTGTCCTTAGCTCAGACCCACTCCTGTGAGTGGCTCATTTAGCATGAGCTCGGATAGCGCAGGGTAATGCACGGGGGATTGTTGACACGGGAGCACGCTCCCACCACACACGATCCCCATAAGCTGGATCTCTGCTGTGAGCCCGTGGTGTGTTCCACAAGGAGCAGGATATGGACAGGTTTCAAATCTAAACCACCTGTGAAAAATAAAGCTGAAGACTGACGTGCCATGTGCATGCAAATAACTCTGCCAGTGCAGAAGTCCAGAGCTGTCATTTTAAAGTAAACTGTAATTAAGTTTGCAAGGCGTGTTCCAGCTCCTGCAGGCCTGGGATCCCACCGTTACGGTAATGATGAAGTCTGGATAACGCTTCCCCCCTTTGCCTGCTTTCAGAGGTGATTTATGCCTCTTGTCAGGCTATCTTTTGTTGTCTCAGCAATCTCCCTTGCAGCAAGCAAGGGGTATCCGCTTAAAAAAAAAAAAAATCCTCTTGTCTCATTTCAGTAATTTACTATGCAGTTATTTTGCATTTTTTCATAATTGATTAGAAAATGTAATTTCATTTCCTAATACATAGACCTAATAGCTCACGTAATGAAACGCTAACAAGCCTGACGATGGGCCATTAATGAAACAGCAGTTTGATAATTCTCTGCCAATAGCGTGTAATGGTGAATCGCTTCTCAAGCTGTCTTGCCCTGATTTATGACACAAACTTGTTTGTGAGTGAGTGAGAGCAGCAGTGGGGCCTGGCACTAAATTACCATTTCCTGGCAGTCATTAAACAATAGGAATCATAACCTGGATTTATGGGGGCTAAAGCAGGGCAGGGGGACAGGCCCATGTTCTGGTACCGATGTAGAACAGGCCTATTAATTTATCCAAACTAATTACTTGGCTCTCTTTCTCATGAGAAATTTGGTAGAGCGAATGTGCACTGCACAGACCCATAGAAATACTGCAACCCCCGGAAGGCACCTGCCATCCCTGCTTTTGGGGGGGGGGGAGGGCATGGTGCCATGCCTGACGCAAGGCAAAGGCAACGATCGGGGCTGCTGGCAATGCTGACAGCGGCTGTGGGGCTAATGGCTGAAGTAAATGGCAAGAACGAAGAGGGGTTAAGAGTCCAAAGCTCCAGTCTCGTGCTCCTGCCTGGCTCAATGCAAACGGAAGGCTCTCCAGGACACGTTGGCAGATCCGTGTCCCTGGCAAGGGAGTTGTGCAGGGCTGGGGAAGCTCAGAGGAGCTCGCAGCCCCTGCAGTGGGTATGTGCAGGGGCATGCGGTACAGCGGCTGAGCAGAAATGCCCCCATGCCCTGTGCCTTGAGTGCTATTCAGCTTCCTGCTAGGCCAGTCCGCCCCCCTCAAGGTGACAGCATGGCCCTGCCCAGCTGGGCGCATGGCCCAGCGGAGCCCACGGGTTGGCATGTGCTGGGTCCCTCTGCAGGCCCGGGCCCCAGAGGATGGGAGTTTGTTACAGCTGCTAGCTTTCACCCTGGAGCTCTGGCTCGTGCTGTCAGCTCTGGAGGGCCCAAGTTCAATCCCTAGTATCCTCGTCCTCCAAGCAGGGCTCAGCAGGTTATGCTAGCACTTTAACTGTCCCTGATGCAAAGAGGCCGCGTGGACACTGCAGCATCTCGTGCAGCTTTTTCCTTTTCAGTGTTGGTGAAAGAGGCTTGAATGCAATGGTGGAGCAGCTAGGGCCCCACAAGCGGTGGCACAGCAGGTCCCCACACTGCTTCTGCACTCCTCGGGCCTTACCCCTTGGGGCAGGAATGAGGAGGAGTCTCTGCACTATGGGGGTCAGTAATTGCTGACTGTGGTGGGTGGTCAGTTTTTTCAGCGTGCTGGCCACATGGCTGCAGGCTGCTTGACGGAGATGCAGTCACCAGGGCATGCTTAGTGAAACCAGTCAGAGGTTGGCAGCACTTAGACCCCCAGGTGCCCGAGAACCCTGCCTCAAGGGGTGATAGGGGATCCTATTGCAGGGGTTGCTCGGTTGGTGGGCTACCCCCTGACCACTTATTTGTAAACTGTTAAAGGCTGCTCCGCGTCTGGCCCCTCCGAGCTGTAATAGTGCCTGCAATGCACAGGGGATCGAAGGAGGGAAAGGTCCAGAGAGCAGTGAATGGAGCTGGCCCAAAGAGGGGCTTTTCTCACAGAAATCTGCACCTTTTCAATCTTGGCAGTTCACCCACCTGCAAAATGTCGTCTTTTCACCAACTGGTGTTTCTCCCTCAAAAGCCCCTGCACCCACCTGTCTGCGTGGGGTGGTGAGGTGGGGTCCCGGTGGGGGCACCCAGCTTGCTATGCTCTGCTTTGCCCACTTGGGTAGATAATGGGTCCATTTCCACCGAAACTGACTCTGGGCTTGAGCAATTTACATTTTCTGCAGAATTTTGCAAACAAGATGAAATGTCACTTCCTGGCCCGAAGGTGAGAACGTTCCAGTTGTGCACGAGGGGCAGGTTGGTTTATTGGCAGTAATTCAACATGACCTTAGTGCTACTGTCCTGTAGCAGGACTGCTCACAGGAGGACACCCAGGGCAGACTCTGGGGCAGAAGCTAGGGTGACCATACATCCCGTTTGCGCGGGACAATCCTGTTTTCAAGCCTTGTCCCAGCCATCCTGACTTTTTTGGCAAAAGGGAGCATTTGTCCATTTTCTCATGCTGACTTAGTCAACTGACAAGAGCAAATGGGACAAACGCCCACTTTTGCCAAAAGAGTAGGGGGTGGAGGTGGCAGGGGCTGAGCAGTGAGGGAGGGCTCAGCTCAGGCTCCAGCGACCTCAGCCTCATGCAGGGGGCAGGCAGGGCTTGGGTTAGTGGGTCAGGCCTGCCCTGCCCGGGGAGGAGGGCTCTGACCAGCCCCCCACAGTGTTCCATATTCCCTTTGGGAATTTTGGTCCCTCCAGCAGAAGCCATTTCTAAACCTGAATTTCCCTGGACGCTTTGCTGAGATGCCCCTTGTGAAAACCTAGTGCTCATGGGCCTGTCTGCAGAGAGCTGAGTTCTGTGATATTCTAAGTGTTCTAAACTCCCATCCGTTCCATGGGAGCTGATGGTGCCTGTCTGTCCCAGGAGCCCTCAGCACCTCCCAGGATCAAGCCCTTAGCCCCAGCCCTGGCCTCTAGCCCCTAGAAATGCTTTGCTTTCTATCTGCTGGCCACCCGGGGCATGGCTGTAAGATCAGTGTGTGACCCTCGCCTGCCAAATCACCGCGGGCGGCACGGCTGCCGTTGCTTTCCCTGTCTGCCTTGACCCGGGTCAGACTGCACAGCATCTGATCTCATCTATTAAAATGACTCGTGCTCGGGTCCTTCTCCACCCTGCTCCGTGGGCTCCCTCCCAGAGGGGTCTCACACCAGGAGGGCCTGAGAACCTCCACTGTTCTTCCCTAGCACTTGTAGACTTTTCCTGGAGCACATAATTAGGTTGAATTAATCTGTGAGTCTCACTGAGCTGACCCAGCGGTGCTCCGAACTGTGGTTCTTCAGCCTGCACTGCCCTCTCACACGGGGTCAGTCTCTGAGCACATCTCCTGGCCTGGGCCATGGCCCGCTGCCTGCACTGCCTACAAGCCCCACGGCAGAATTATGTCCATGGTCCAGGGGGTGTGAGCCCAGGGCATCCCAGAGAGCAATCAGACCTTGTGGGCCCATCCCTTGGGGCTCCCCTCCCCACGCCAAGAGCCTCATTCCCCCAAATCCCCTCAGTCTCTGACAGCAGCAGGGCCCCATGGCGCACACAGCAGTCAGGCATCATCCCCACATTTCCTCTCACTCCCAGGCCTTATGGGTGGGAAATAGGGTTGGCTGGAGTAGGCATCATCAGCCTCCCTCGCCCTGCTGCCATCGCCAGGTTTGGCAGCTGCGGGAGTGCTTAGTCTGTCTGGAGCAGGGCTGGGCGAGCCGGTCTCAGCCAGCAATGGACGCATGATTGCACCCTCACTGGCTTGTGGCCTTCAGTGCTGAGCGATCGGTGTGGTTGGAGGAGGCTGGTAGGAGCCACTTTCAGCCCCTGGCATCATGGGGCCTCCATCTCACACGGTGGCACTTCTGCCAGGGAGGCACCCATGTGGTGGCCTGGAACTCCCTGGTGCAAACAAACATCTGCACCAGTGCAGAGCCCTGGCCCTCCCGCTCCCCAAGGCCATTCCTGCTCATGTCACAAAGCAAATACGACAGGCTGCAAACCTGGCGGCATGGTGGCTTTCAGCCAGGCACCCACCGGCACGGCACTGTTTGTAGGCTCTGCCCAGCTCGAACTGGGAGCGACGCACCCGGTAATAAATCCAGGCCTGATTAACTCAATCATTTATTCATAATAAGCCAGATTGATGGATAAATCTGTCTTGCGATGGGTTTAGTTGATTGAGCTGCTCAGCCGTCAAAGCTCATGATTTCAATAGCCCCACACTGGGAAGGCAGGCGCGGTTTGCACAGGGCCTGGCCCCCTCTACTCTGAGCCTGGACCCCAAGTGCAGTGTCCTTGCTGACTAGCCTGGCTGTTGTGTAGCCACCTGACCTGGCCAGTGGCTCCAGAGCCAGCCCCATGCTGGCTCCTGAACTGCTCAGCACTGTGCTTTCAACACCCCGGGCCGAATGCGCCGCGGAAACCAACAGTGTCACAGCAGAGAGGAGCTTGGCCCCAGTGCTCGCAGGCTGGCTTCTTTCACACTATTTTTAGCTTGTGTCGGGGAGCTGCCGGTCTCCCCCCTCCGGCGCCACAGAAGGCAGGCAGCGGCCACCCCAAGGAGCCAGCGCGTGGCACTAGGGATACCGCTCTTGCGCTTAGTGAGTGTTCCTAGGAAACCGTTGCCAGGGTGCTGAGCACAGCTGTGGGGCAGCTGCTCTGGCACCTGCTGGGTGCACAGCTGGAGCCCGAGCTGGGGGCCAGACATGGGGATGGAGTTGCCACGCACGGATCCCGGTGTAAATCAGGTGCAGTGGTGCTGTGGTCAGGGCCGTCAGCAGCACACGTGCAGGCTGGGGAGCACGGGTCCCTGTAGGCTCCTTGCCAGTCCGGTGCAGCGTGTCCCCAGGGGCAGGGCTGAGTGTGCAGGGGTCAGCTGCTGTGCAGCCCTCCCATGGCCCGTGGAACGGGGTAACGCTCCATCGCGAGCCTGGGGCTGCCTCTTCATTGCCAGCAGGACACTGGGCTCCTCCAAGGGTCTTGGCCCCCTCCTGCCCTGCTGGCACAGGTGCCCATTGGTTACAATGTCTGGCCTGCAACTTGGGCTCATGGGGGGGTGGTCCAGCAGAACCAGCACAGCCAACTGGGAAAGGGGCTGAGGGGGACAAAGCACTAGCACTCTCAGCTGCCCCTTCAGGGTCAAGCACAGCCAGATACACACGCTGCAGCTTGGGCCAGAGCAGGGCCTTCGCCGTGGAGGGGTCCCGAGAGCAGCCGTAGAAAGGAGGAAACCCACCGCAGGCCCCGAGGGTCAGACCAAGGCCTGACTTGAGTTTATCGGCAAGGGCGGGGGTGGTAATTGGGAGCAGGTGCTGGGTTCCGCGGCCCTGCCCATTCATGCTGCCTCTCACTCTCCCTGAGCGAGGCACCCATCCCCCGCCAGCACAGCTGTCCCGTGTTGGCCCAGGGCAGAGGGGACTGGAGTAGCAGCTCTGCTTTCACTCCGAGGTAGCGGGGCACCTGGGCTGTACCCAGGCTGCACTCCGTTGTCCACTAGCTCGGTGTTGGGGGACCCATTAGAGAACACAGGGTTTCCGGCTCCACCGCTGGCTAGTAGCTGTGCACCCCCCCCCCCGCTAAGGGCTGGCTTGTGGCTCCTGCCAGGGGCTCAGACCCTTCGAGACCGGTTGGTTTGTCTTTGGCGCTGTGCCCCACATAAGGGCAGGCTCCGGGGCCAGCTCTCTGGCTTTGTTCGCTCGTTAATGCAATCAACAATTGCAATGAAACAATGCAATGGTAATAATTCCAGAAGGCGCCAGCTGCAAATTGGTTTGCAAATGGCAAAAGTGCTGTAGTAACAAAGGGGAAAAGCTTGACCTGCAGCTCCCCGGGGAGCCAGGCTTGTGAATGGAGAGGGGGCTGTGAGCAGAATGGCTCACAGGCGCCTGACGCTGCGCAGCGCTGGTAGCTCTGGGCTCAGTTTAAGCTGCTTTCTTCTAAAACTCCAAAGGAATATCCTGCTTTAAGATGAAGGAAGAACGGCCCCGGTGCAACACAAGCTTCCTTCTGCAATGCTGCCCATGCCCCTTGGGCCTGACCTGCAGCCCACTATGACTGCTGCTCTGCATGCCCCATTGCTCTGCCAGAGCCCCTCCCTGCTGGCCAAGTGAGGAAGGGGGGGCATGTTTGTCAGGCATGGGAGGCCAGGTTCTGGTCTTGCTGTGAAGGCCTAATCCTGCTCGAGTCCATGCGCAGGGTGCAGAGGAAGTACCTACGCCGGTGCAGCAGGAAACGATGTGGGTGAGTCAGTAGGTCGCACTCCCCTCTTCGCGTTACTGCTGATGCCGACACCCCACTTGATAGTAGGGGCAGTGTGGTGCTGGAGGTGCACTGCTGAGCTGGAGGTCTGAGGGTCTGGTCATTCAAAGGCACTTTCAGACTTTTCACAGGAGTAGGTGTGATAACCCAAGTCTTGGCCAAGTCCACTGGGCATCTCTCAATCCCTCTGGAAGTTTCAATCAGGCACCGTCTTGTTTTCAGTTCCTGCACTTGCCTGGTTAGTGTCCCTGTGACCCACCTCCACGGTGGGGACGTTGAGCTGGGCTCGCTCTATTTCTGAGACAGATGTTCTAAATGTCCATCTGTCTGTCTGGGGCACCTGGGTTGTGTTTGCAAGTGCCTTGTGTGGGTCCCAGCTCCTGTCCTCACCTGTGCGTTTCTTTGCTTACAGAAGCTTGATGCCCAGGACACACAGCAGCCAAATCACAATGGAAAAGACACCCAGTTACTTTGTCACCAAGGAGGCCCCACGGCGGATCTTCAACATGTCCAGAGACACCAAGCTGATAGTGGTGGTGCGGAACCCGGTCACCAGGGCCATCTCGGACTACACGCAGACACTCTCCAAGAAGCCCGACATCCCCACCTTCGAAGGGCTGTCCTTCCAGAACCGCAGCCTGGGGCTGGTGGACACCTCGTGGAACGCCATCCGCATCGGGATGTACGTGGTACACCTGCAGAGCTGGCTCCAGTACTTCCCCCTCTCTCAGATCCACTTTGTCAGTGGGGAAAAGCTGATCACAGACCCGGCAGGGGAGATGGGCAAAGTGCAGGACTTCCTGGGCATCAAGCGGGTGATCACGGACAAGCACTTCTACTTCAACAAGACAAAAGGGTTTCCTTGCCTGAAAAAAACAGAGAGCAGCACTTTTCCACGCTGCCTGGGCAAGTCTAAAGGGAGAACTCATGTGCAGATAGACCCTGAGGTGATAGAGCAGCTCCGGGACTTTTATAGACCATATAATATTAAATTCTATGAAACCGTTGGGCAGGACTTCAGGTGGGAATAACTGTCCAGGCCCAGAGCGGTGGTGAGGCCAGCATGCCGCAGTCTTCCATGAGAGTTCAAACGAGGCCAACGAGCAAGCCACCCCCTCCATCGGCCATCTTGTCCTTCCTCGCGGGTGCTGGTGAGAACGGCTTTCCGGATCCTGTGGGAGGCCAGGTTTTTCCAGGCCAAAGGCCAAGGAGGATGTGGAGTTATGTCCCCAGCCCAACATGTGCCAGGCAGAGACCGCTGGACACAGCCAAGCCCTCACCAGATTCTGTCAGCAGTTGGGGGGGCTTGTTTGGCATTTGGTTTTAATACTGTGATGGGGCACACCCTGAGCAGCCAGAAGAGGGCCTGATGGGCCGTGTGGAGGCCACGGGCCATCTGATTTTTAATGATGGCTGGTCGATACACACTGCTGCCCAGGCGCAAACTGGCTCAAGCGTCTACCTGGCATGTACCTTGTGCATGTTCCGAAAATAACCACCAGTTGGAGCAATCCCTGGCTAAAGCTTCCCAGGCTCTGGGTGGGTCAGTCTCTCTCGCCACCCAGTCCAGTTTACCAGGACTAGGATGAATGTCCCATGTCCGCAGGGGCTGGGGCCTGCATGGGGCTCTATGACCCATGGGAAGCCATGCATCTGAGGCTGGGGTGGGCCTCTCCATTTTGCCTTTGTCAACTGAGCGACGTATGTACCCATGACGATGGTGATGTGTATGCTTGGAAAAAAAATGGTTCCAACCACATTGTGATGATACTTTGTCCTGTGAATAAAGCACAGATTTCTGCTGGTACGGGTACTCTATTGCCACTGGTTTTCTTGTTCAGCATGTGACTTCCTGTGAAATAAAGATGAATAGAAATGGTCCTTATTGAGGTCCTTTTCTTAGGAATGGTCCTTCCACAGCTGGGTTCGCCCTGCACCCACCGTGGGGTCTGTTCTCAAACACGCCCTCATACACTATGCAAAACTGCCAACGCATCAGGCGCTGGCCAGATTCTTCAGTGACAGGTGCCAGAGAAGAAACGAGGGAGAGAAAACGAGAGAAAACCAGGCCATATGGACCAGTGCTCTCAGAGCACGTAGGAGGGGACAGATACCAACTGTCCAACCCAGGATGGATTGAGATGTGTCACCCACTGGATGGGTGCCAGGGGAGCAGTGCCCAGGTATCCGCAGGTGGCAGAAAGTCACAGGAAAGTGGCATTTTCAGGCTATAAAGGTGACAGGTTGCCATGGTCAGGAGGAATTGCTGGAGCTGCCATTTTCCACACTGATGAGGCACCGACTCATCCCAACTGATAACAGGTATGAAACTCTCCTGTCGTCAGGCCCGGGCCTTCTCTGTGCCTGGCCTGCTCTCAGCATGACAGATGAGCTCTGCCTGAGGCGCACCCAGCACACTTATGAACCTGGTCCCTCGTGTCTGTCGGGTGGGGTTGTGAGGAGCTTGGCTGACGCAGAAATCTGCAGGTTCAAGGCTTTTCTGTGGCTCTGGCAGAGGAGATCTTGCTGGCCTGGGGTGACCGTATTTCCCAAAAGGGAACACGGGACATTGCCTGGGGCTAGTCCGAGGCCCCCTTCCTTTGGCCTGAGCAGTCAGGAGAGTGACCCACGTGCCAGGCAGAGCTGAGCCTCATGCAAACAGTCCCACAGGCAGCAGGGCACACGGCAGTGCCAGGGAGCCACTCCCAGCCCCGCACCTCACCCAAGGCAGCCTTGCTCCTTGAGTGGGACAAGCCATGAATAGCCCAGTAGCTCCTGTTTGCCAAAGCAATAAGGGGTTTCCATGTGCTGGGAGGGAAAGGCCTGGCTGAGGGAGGCTCCCAACCCCCAAAGGCCCCAGCTGAGGCATGGCTGGAGGTTACTGGAAAGGCTCGCAGTGCTGTGACAGCTGTGTGAAGGGGCGCCCAGCGCCGGATGAGCAAGAGGTGTGGGGTGAGGACTCAGGATCAGCAGCAGAGCCAAGGGGGAAGAGGGAGCCCAGTGCTGAGAGAGCAGGGAGCCGTGGAGCAGGATTGAGGCACCAGCAGAGCTGGCAGGGGGGATGGGGTAGTGCCCAGGCCTGGCATAGCACAGGGGAACTGAGAGGCAGGATCGAGGGGCATTGGCAGAGCTGTAGGGGTGAATTTTGCACCTCATATGCCATCCTCACACTTAGCCCCGCCCAGCTCCACTCAGCCCACCTGTTCCCGGTTTCATGCGGCACATCGGAGCCAAGCTGAAGGTGACGCGCCTCCTGAGCCTGGCGCTGGACTAGCTCAGACATGGGCAATCAGGGGGGCACTGGCAGAGGGAAACTATTCGCTTTGCCTAGCCTAGGCTGAACAGAGCCAGCACTGGGTCAAGGCTGGCCTCTCCGTGCCCCATCTTCAGGCCAAGCCCAATGCCGGACTAGAGGTGACAAGGCCTTTGCCCCAGGCAGAGCCCTGCTCCTACCGCAGGGTGGCCAGGGACGTCCCTACAGTGAATAAACGAGCCCACGGCCCAGGGCCGATTGGTAGCATCTTCTCCTTAGGCCGGGTACTAGCTAGTGACTGGGGCGTCACACGCAATAGTACGTTACGGCCACACTTAGTGGGGTGGTTTAGAAGAGGGGTGTGACTCTGGCTGGATGGTGCCTCCAAACCATTCACACCACATAGGTCATTTTCTCATATTAATTCTTTAACTCAGATCCTCTCCCTGCCTTCTCCTACCCGTGGCCTACACAACCCATTTGGGCTGGGCCAGGCCCCTTCCTCTCATTGCAAAGAGAAGCAGAGTCAAATCTCCCACATGTCACCGTGTGTAACTATCCCCGGGGTGTGGGGGACGGAGGAAAGTTACACCTACGCTCCGGGCAGTTGCTGAATTAGTGCATTCAAACAAACCATGCACAGATCCAGCTGAGCACGTGCAGTGGGTGATGGAGCGTCCTGGTGCCTCGGAATTGCCTGCCTCAGGAGATGCCGCAGCACAGACACTGATGTCTGTGTTTTCCTAATTAATTTGTCAGCTAGACCCAGGACTAGATGTTTTATTTTCTCCAATCGTTTAACACGGCCCGAGGGACTCTGCAGAAATTCCCACTGCAGTGAGCACTGTCCCGCTGGCTCCCCCGGCCCATGCCCTGCTGTGTCAGAAGGATGCGGAACCCACAGAAGAGGCTGGCGATGCCCTCGGCTCTGGCGAGACAAGGGCCAATGTGACAAAGATCCAACACCGCCCCAATGGCAGGGGCCCTACCACACTCACCGTCCATTTTGATCAATTTCACTGTCATAAGATTTTAAAAATCTTAAATTTCACATGATCAGATCTTGGTGGTGTAACCGTGGGGGTCTTGACCCAAAAGAGGGGGCGGGGGCGGGGGGCTGCAAGGCTATTGTAAGGGGGGGCCGGATATTGCCATCCGTACGTCGGCGCTGCTGCTTGTGGCAGTGCTGCCTTCAGAGTTGGGTGTCTGGTCAGCACCAGTCACTCTCCGGCCACCGAGCTCTGGCAGCTTAGAAGTAAGGGTGGCAATACTGTGATCCCCAGCAATAGCCAGATGTCATGTGGGAGACCCGATGTCACAGGCCGTGAATTTGGTAGAGCTGTGCCTGGGGCCTAGAGCAGGGCAGGGATAAAAAGCACCTGCTAGAGTGAACAAACCTGCCACATCCCTAGTTTACCACCTCATTCCCCATCCAGCGAACACCCCAGACACCCTCTGTTTTACCTGGGAGGAATCTGTGTTTCTCCTGGGCATAGGCTTTGCCCAGGCAACCCTTCCTGTAACGAGGTCCCTGCCAGAAAGATGCCCCTTCTCCTCCCCCATAGGCAAAGGGACATTAGGAAGATGCGCTACCAGTGACTTATAAAGTGATAAGCAGGAGAGGAGTTCCCATCTGCACCCCGGGTCACTGCTTCCAGCAGGTCAGTAGTCACTGCCCAGCAGCTCCGATGCTCTGAGTGAAACCTGCATGGTGGCCTGGCCCAGTGTCCAGACCCCAACTGGTATTAAAATAGCACGCTGGCCACCTCCGTCTTTTAAACCTTAAGACCATAAGAATGGCCAGACTGGGTCAGATCAAAGGTCCATTTAGCCCAGTGTCCTGTCTTCTGACAGTGGCCACTGCCAGGTGCTTCAGAGGGAATGAACAGATCAGGTAACCATCAAGTGATCCCTCTCCTGATGTTCACTCTCAGCTTCTGGCAGTTGGAGGTTTAGGGACATGCAGAGCCTGGGGGTCACATCCCTGACCAGCCTGGCTAACAGCCATTGAGAGCCCTGTCCTCCATGAATGGATCTAGCTCTTTTTTGAACCCAGTTATACTTTTGGCCTTCACAACATCTCCTGGCAAGGAGTTCCACAGCCTGACCATTGTGACGCCTCCATCACCACAAGCTCCAGATGCCAAGGCTGGCAGCCTCTCATCACAGGCCACCAATCAAATGGGCCATGGAGCCCCACCATGGACAGGGCAGCAAATGGGGGAAGCTAGTGCTGCCACTGCCCAGGCTGCGTCAGGAGAGGACGCCGTTCTTCAGGGCCATCACTCCACCTGCTCTAAATACAGTGACAGATCGTGCTCCAGATTGTTCTGTGCTTCCGGGCAGCTAACATGGGTTCACAGATACGCAGGCATCCCAGCACCACAACCAGTACAGGTGTAACCCACACACCCCCTGGGTGTGGTGTCTGTTCCCTCTAGCGGCCCTGAGACCATGCCGAGATTAATGCGTCTGCTACAGCCTGAGCTAAGGGCCACATGCCTTTTAGCCCATACAGTAGAGGCTCAGACATTTAGCTTCAGAGGTCCCAGGTTCGATCCCGCTTGCTGATGACCAGGTTCTGTCGGTGTTACACGGGCACCAGAGAGTGAGGTGAGGTGGCGGGGGGCCCGCAAACATTCTATGTAGAGAACAGCCCAGAAGCTCATGGGGGAGGAGAAAGAGCCACATTGCTGACTCATCCCTCCGCGGGGAAGTAAGAAACTAGTCCAGTGGGGTTAGACCCCTCTGGATACAGCACTCACCTCCTGAGCCAAGCCCTGCCCTGCATGCCCTGGGAAGCAGAGCTGCACAGAGGGGAGCAGAAAGCTATGGCCAGAGAAAGAGCGACTTCGCACGAGCCTGCAGATCCCCTATGGACAAACAACATGTTCTGTTCCCTATTGGGCAGGGAAAAACCTCAATTTCCCTTGGCAAGGCCCCACCAGCCATGGGTTCAGCAGTGATCAGTTGGGCATTTCACAAACCAGCGAGGGGTAAATGAACTAAGAAGCTGCTGGAGCCCCTGAGAGAGCCAGCGCCAGGGCAGGTGAGCTGGGGCTGAGGGAAGCAGCTCATGATCATGGGGTTGTTTCTTTCAGTTCTTTGGGGTGTAACATGCCTTGTCTCCATGCTGAGCAGTCCCAGTCCCACTCCCCCTCCGGGCCCCCAGGAAATGAACTGCTGAATTGTTCACTGTCTAGAAGAAACACCAACCTTACCTTCTCTGATGCTCTGCCCAGCCACACCTGGGCCCCTCCCATCACACAGAGGCTCATTGATTTGGCCACATTACACCACTACTTGGCCAGGCACTCCCTGGGGGTCACTGCAGCAGGGTTTCCAGCAGCCCAGCCTGCAAATGGGATAACCTCTGTAACCCTTCTGCCCCTCTGAGTTGGCAGCAACAAGGGCCAGGTTCAGTATCCAGGGGTTCAGTTTCAATAACGCAATGCATAACCGGCTCGAGCCCCCACCCAGTGACCTGGAACACTTACATACCACACCCCCCAGGCACCTCTAGGAGGCAATACTTCCCCTCTCGCAAGCACGGAGTCTGAGTGTAGCAAAATCCTTTTAATAGGAGGGAAACAATGCAGCATCATGTTGGAGAAACACCACAAACAGGATTATAACACAAACCATAAGCAAAAACCCACCTCCAAGTACGTCTGGCAACGTCCTTTCCCCCTTAGGGTCTTAAGCCCAATCACCCCAAAGTCCAACAACCTGAAAGTCTCTGGTCAGTGCCACCCTAGAGTTCAAAAGTTTATCTGCGGAGTTTTACCCTCCCAGCCTGGGTGGAAATGGGGGGGGAGCCCACACAGTGTGTTAAGGGGCACCTTACGTGGGCCAGGGCCAACTGCTCCACCTCTCCGTGGAGTTCTGCTGCAGCCTTCACCACGACCAGCTCCACTACACCAGCTGTGCCGCTCCTCCAGCCACCCCTGCAAACCGCTTCACTCCGCTCACTGTTCTATGGGCTGCTCCAACATGCTGCAAATTGCTCCACTCTGCCAGCCACTTAACAGTAGGTCTTCAGGCTCCCACACTAGTTAACACAGCACTCAGTGATTTCAGCTCTTAGTAGGGGAGCCCTGGTGCACCATTGGCCCAACATGAACTCAGCTCCACAGTCTCTAGATGGACTCATAATGGAATCAAAATTAGCTCAACTCTTTAATAGTGGAGAGAGGAGAATGTGCAATTGGGTGTTCTAGGCCCTTAGAAGGGCCCCATACCACCAGGTACACAGCCCAGTCCCCAACCTCTCTCAATTCACTGGGTATTGGACCCCATGTCCCTTGTTTAGCAAGTGTCACTTAAGTTATCTTGAGACATCTCTGTCATAAAGCAGTCTGGTAGTTCCTCATTCACATAATCAGGTGGCAACACTTTATTTATCCTGCCCCAATAACAAAGAAATTGGGGATCCCAGAGCTGTCAAAATAACCATCCCAGGCTGCCTTGGGTTATGCTGGGCGTGCCCATGCAAATACCAAAGATTCCACACTTTCTGAAATTCTGTCCACACTTCCCATTATTCACCACCAGATGTCAGGGTAGAGCTCATCCTGACGCTTACACCTCTCCTCTCCTCTCCAGCTGGTCACATGCCTGTATCAGTCGATCACACCCAGGGAATCCCCCAGCCTCCTTTATGGGGTGCTCATAAACAGAGGAGAGGGCTGAGCACAGGTGGGCGGGCCAGGAGCGCCTCAGTTTTAACCCCACCTCTACCACCACCCTTGGCGTGGGGTGCTTCACCTTCCCCATCTGCAAAGCTGGGATTCAGAGCAAATTCCAGCCTCATGGGGGTGGTGTATTCTAGTCCATTCTATTCAGGTCATTAAACCACACCCATCACCCGGGTCTCTAGGCTCCTGACTAATGTCTGTAGGGTGTTTTGGCAATAGAAACCCCCATCTCTAAGTGCTGGGCAGTATTACCGCTGGCTTAAGTCTTCTCCGACCTGCTGTCAGTGATTGCGTGTGTGTTCAGGAAAGCTAGGAAAGGGAGAGGGGGTTGTGTAATTACACACTCCTGTCCCAAGCCCCTCCTGCAGCAACCCATCTCACTAGTCTGTGCCCAGCCGCTGGACCAAGTGGCCCCTTTCACTGACTATCAAGGCAGATGTCTGCCGGCACAGTAGTGAACTCTTATTTGCCTCGTCAAGTGCTGGCCTGTATGAATCATCTATCGATTTCTGTAGTAAATCTCAGCTATTTCTGTCAAAGGTTACAATTTACCACTCGCATCTAAATCACAGTGGAGTGGCCACTGCTTCCAGCCTCCTCCATGTGAGTGTAAAAAAGTTTAAAGTACCATTTTGTAAACCACTGAGCAGCTCTCCCCTGGGAGGTGGAGCGGGAGTCAAAGGAGGCCAGGAAACACCCAACTGAACTGGTCTCCTTGTGCCAAAGGAAGCACAGCATTCGCATGTAAAACCTCTGCTCCAGTCCCCAGCCCCTCCCAAAATGCCTAACCAGGTAGCAGCAAGATGCTCCCACCAGCTGGTAAACTGCCATTTGTAAGGACAGGGCCGAGCAGGGCACAAGAGACTGGGGAGAAAGCTGCCTTCCCATGCCCACCTCAGGCTGCTTATTCCTGTTTGCAAGTGGCACTAGTCCGGCTGCCTGTAGCACCCTCCCCAGAACTGCCGGTCAGATGGGATTCAGAGGGCAACTGGTGACCGAGGGGAGCAGGCTGGAAAACAGTACTGGAGACCCAATGGGTCCGTCTGCAGCTAGGTCGGTAAATAGTGACAACAGATAATACGTGATAATGAGCTTACACTTCCCTCGACCACTCCATCCCCAAAGGCTTCAGAAGCACCTCGTAATCTTAAACTAGATAAACACCACACAAGGCTAAGTTACCCCAGCAGTGCTTCCGCCCCAGCATGAAATGCAGCAGGTGCAGAACAGCTCGGAGCAGCAGAATCCTGTTGCCCCTGCTCTGCCAAGGGGGAGCAGGTCCCTGGGGCCTTGCAGATTTTCTCCAGCACTAGGAAGCAACTGTGAGGCAGAGCCTGAGCACATGCTACGTGTCACTTGCTTTATGTACACACACATCCAGGGGCGGCTCCAGGCACCAGCATGCCAAGCATGTGCCTGGGGCGGCAAGCCATGGGGGGCACTCTGCCGGTTGCCACGAGGGCGGCAGGCAGGTTGCCTTCTGCAGCATGCCTGCGGAGGGTCTGCTGGTCCCACTGCTTCGGTGGACCTCCCGCAGGCTGCCACCGAATCCGCGGGACCAGGGACCTCCTGCAGGCAAGCCGCCGAAGGCAACCTGCCTGCCGTGCTTGGGGCGGCAAAATACCTACAACCGCTCCTGCACACATCAGTCCAGAGGGGAGCTTGGCCCACAGCACACAAGGCAGCCCCTTCCTCCAGGAGTCTCAGCCCAGCTCCCGGAGATCAGCTCTGCCTCCAGAACCGTCCCGCTGCTCATATAGCTCCCGTCCTCCAAAGCCACCCTCGTGTAACAAAAGCTAGCAGCCCCATGCCCCCCAAGGAGCAAACCTTGCTCTCGTGCGAGCAGACTGTAACACCACCACGCGGTGACGCTGGCAGTAACACTCCAGCCCTCTAGGGCAGGACATGCCAAGGAGCTCTCGCCATGAAGCTGTAGGGACATTTTGAGGGCACCTTCAGCCGGGTTACAGAGGTTTCCCTCCCTGCCCCTCCTTTGCAGAGCAGGGCTGCAGCATTGCAGGTAACAGCATGCACTCACCAGCCTGCATCAGTCACGGTGCAGGTGTCAGGGGTCACGTTCTATTGGTCAGGCCAGACCCAGCCAATACACCACACGGGGGGCACTGATCCAGGCTGTAACACAACCGATGGTTACACTGTGAGGCAGCTGTGAGTAGCACCCAAGGGGTGCTCCTGTGCCCACGGCTGGATGACGTTCCCGTGGCAGTGCCAGGGTTGGCAGGAAGGCAGGAGCCGTGTGCTTGTTGGCATGTTATAGCCCAAGCTACTTTGCCCACTCCCAGCTATTCTGCTTTCTATGGGAACTCACTGAAAACGCGCCCAGAGAACAGAACCCAACTGCTGGCAGGGCCCCTCCTTGGGCCGACACTACCCCTGCCTCGCGTAGGGAGGGCTCTGCAGGAGCCAGGCCAGTCCTGTCTGTGTCTATGGCATCGTCAGGCCCTGCTTTGCTTTTAGGAAACAGCCAGCACAGGAAACAAGAGAACCTGACCCACGCTGTACAGATGTGTGTGCACGTGCACACTCACACAGCAGTGCTCCCTCACACACACACCCCCAAGGCTCTTGCATACAAGTAAACATGCTTGCACATGGGCCACAAATAGACTCCTCCACTGACTTGTGTATGTGCTCTAGATGCAGTTGTTGGGGAGCTGTGACAGGGTTCCCAGGGTGCATCCTGGACTGTGGGACTGCTGGGCCCTTATTTCCCACCAATTGGGTTGTCTCTTCCTCTGTGATCTTGACATCAATTTACAAGCCTCTGACAAGCACTGCACGTACACAGCCATTCCCGCTACTGGCTACATGAATGATCTCCCAGCCACTCATCAACCAACAATAGAGAGATTCCAGCTAATTCCCCCCAGCTCCCCAGCCTGGCAGCCCAGAACTGTACCCTCTTGCACAAGCCAGAAGTCTGGCCAGTGTAAGCTTGTTACCTAGGTCTCCCCCACTCAGCGTGGAATGGACACACACCAGCCTTTGTAAACGGAGCTGAGATTTTTCAATCACGCCAACCAAGACATACTGTTTGAGGTAAAATGCAAAACAGATAGATTTATTATTAACTACAGAGAGATTTTAAGTGATTATAAGGAGCAAGCACAAAGGTCAGAGTTATTGATAAAAATAAATTTGCTGTTTAAGTTCTACAAATAACCAGGATTTGAATCAAGCAGTGTTCCCTGTGTCATGGTATAATTCCCCACTCTGAACCTTAGTGTCCAAAAGATGGGGTACCAGCATGAATTCCTCTAAGCTCAGTTACCAGCTTAGTACTTGTAGCGCTGCCACCAACCAGGAATTCCAGTGCCTGG